>NC_056750.1:652214846-652384846 GCF_019279795.1 Protopterus annectens
ATATATATATATATATATATATATATATATATATATATATGTGTATGTACATGTATGTATGTATGTATGTATGTATAATGTCTACTGAGAAACAATGAATGACCAAATGTTGACCACCTACCACAAAAGGTAAACTTAGCAAAAGGCTATTATGTAAGCACTGAGCAAAAATCTTGGCATATGCAAAACAACTCTAGCCTTAAGCATCATTTTTTTTTCTTATGCAGGGCGGAAGCCACCCTCCCCCACCACATGCTAATTATTTATTCCGAGATCGCACACTCTGGGAAAAGACTTATTTCCCTACCCTAAGAATTTTACATTCTCACACACCCGTCAATCTGCTGTGTAGTCTAACTTTTGTCAACTAAACAGATGTCATCCATAGGGGGATTTGATGAAAATCAGGTCTGATGTTGACTTTTTTCGACTGATTCATTGTGTGGATTGTCATATCTGACTGGATTCGACCTCAACACCTTATTCCAAAGCTTTTGGATCAGAGAGCTATAACTCCACCCCTACCCACAATTCCCCTCTCTTGCCTGAATTCCCTCAGATCTCATTTGCCACCTGTGTAAACCAGACATACGCACCAAGAGCTCTGTAATCATTCACCGTAAGTGAATGCTTTCCTCCTCCTGTTTCAAACTTTGATGTGGGGTTAGAATTTAGTGTATATTTAGCATTCTTTTACAGATTAGTGTGTTCTGTTTTGACTTTTTGGCATAGTTTTTCATCAGCATGCGTTTGCTTGTGTTTGTCTTATTGTATCTTTAGCTTCTAATTATAGCATTTTTCTTCCTTGATAAGTAGATTTATTGACAGTTCAGGTATTTAGTTCTGATGTCCTCAGGTTTTAAAAAGTGCTATTCCTGCAGGCATAAAGTTCCTTCCAAGGCCACACATATACTGCTTGGGACCTTCTCACCTTCAAGCTTTGTGCGTGATCTGCGCTGCCTTCCACTCCAGAGCCCTTGAAAGGGCATAAAGAAAAAATAATCTTGAAAGGCCTTCTTCCTACACAGACAGGGTCCAACATGTCCTCAGAACCAAGGACATCAGCTTCTTCCCCTTTCTTCAACAAGAAGAGAGAGAGAAAGAGAAGGAAAGATCCAGAGAGAGAGAGAGAGAGAGAAAATCAAAGGACAATACAACTAAGGATTGTCTGGAGATAACTAATAGGTCGTCTCCCAACTCCATAGCTGTTATGGTTCTGGCACCAGAAGTATCTAGACAGATCTGATTGTTTTTGTGATTCTTATCCAGACTCCCATCTCCTAAGTCGTCCTTTACTCTGGCAGTGATCAATCCCAGGCTTCATTCTCCAGTTTTACAGAAAGTACCTTCAAAGCCTGCATTGATAGCTTCTTCCTCTAGATTGGCTGGTCTATTAGAAGTCTGATGGTGTTAGAAGTCAGCTGAATGACGAGGAGATTCTTGAGGATTCAGATGGGAGTCATCCTGGTTCTGTCCTTGAGAAAGGCTACGGGATCAGTCCCTTCCACCCCACTTATTAAGCCCTCTAATCTTCCTACACCTTCCCCCATTCCTGGAGATGTACATAGGATCCAGCCTTACCGCAGTGCAAGTATCTGAGTTGACCGCTCTCAAGACGTTTGCTTCAACAAAGTCCCTCACTTGCTTGACTCTGATGCTTTTGGGTCCAGCAAAGTCCTGGAGGCAGAGCATTGGTGTCAGTGCTGAAAGAGGTAGTCGATCCCAAAATTTTCGGAGCAGTCACTGCCACTCAGGATTGTGCACTTGACAGCTTCGTTCTGAGGTCCTCCTCAGGGCTTTCAACTATTGAATTCAAGAAGGTTTCTGACTTTTCTAATTTGACTGGCTCTTCTACAGCTCCAGTGACTGAGATGCCTTTCGAGGCTGTGGAGAGGGCCTTGGCTGAATCAAGACATCTAGTATGCTTAGAGTTCTTATCCATCCAGACTCCCTCTGAAGACTCTAGCATCCTCTCATTCTGGTAGGCAGGGGCAGACTGATATATTTGGGTTTGAGACTACAAGAATCTCAAGTCCCTTGTCCGCTTCTGAACTCTCTCCCTTGGATGTCGAAGGCACATTTCCTAGAAAAGGACTTGTAAAAGGAAGCATGTTGATTCCTCTCCTCAGTCTGTCATTGAAGACACCAACTTAGATGAGAGAGAAGGCGCTCCAATATCCCCCATGAAGACATCTCCTTTGGAGACATGTAAAAACAAAAATACCAACCAGTAATAGAAAGGAAAGGAAGAAGTCTTCAGAGTCGAGAGCCGCAAAAGGCTTTATTTACAATAACACACGTTGAGCGCTTTCATCCACAGGTAACAGGACAACTTCAGAAGTGTGTTATTGTAAATAAAGCCTTTTGCGGCACTCATCTCTGAAAACTTCCTCCTTTGGAGACATCCTGCAGTTGATGAAACCGTGTGGGGGCTGGTTAGTCAAAGGTCTTCCTTTGATGAATCATTGTTTCTCTAAGCCTTTGGATCCGGCCCTTCAATGTGCTGGGTGGGCCTCCTTCCCAACACCCTAGTTGACTTTATCACAGAAAAAGCCTGGAAGGAGTCTGTTATGGCAAAGCTCATCCCTAAACAAATGTACAAAATTTTAGTTGCCCTGAAAGATAAGAGATTCTGGGCAAGGGTCCCTGGTAGATGCCATGGTGGTAGCAGCAGCCACAAAAAAAGGAACTATCTGAGGAGAGTTCCTCTGTCAATCCCCATAACAGGGAGTCTGAGTTATTGGACAGACTGGGGAAATGGAAGTATGTTTCAGCCACATTCTCTATCCATGCCCTCAACTATATGCCCCACCTGACACATTTCTAGAGAGATCTGATTAAAGAAATTTCAAATTCTCTAGTGGGTACTTTACCAGCAAATGTCTAAAAATGTGTAGAGTCCCAGTTGTCTACCCTACAGTCCACTTTAAAAATGACCACAAGACTGCTTTCTAATACAGAAGATAGTGCAGGCCATGCAGCTGGTACTGACATTACAATGTGTTTTCATGCCTGGAAGTGGGTTTATGACTGCTAAAACTTTAAAATGTCTTTCATTAATGCCCTGTAGGATGGTTCCACTTTGTTTGGAGCAAATATCAAGGATACTCTTACCGGAAGTGAACAAGATGGTAAAAGACCTTGTCTGGATTTGGAATCCATTTTTCATCCCCTCAATGATCCTTCTGCATGAGTCAAAGAGGGGGGGGGGGGGGAGTATGTGGTTCAAAAAACCCTAAGGTTTCTACCAGAACACTTCTTGGAATAGGCCTCCCAAAGGCAAGGGTAGAGACATTTCCACGGGACTTCACCCCAAGGGCAGAGGCAGTCCACAAAAATCAACTTTCCATGGTCCATTAACAGAGAATCACAGAGAAGCATTCTGGAGGCAGTCGAGGGTCCTTACACCCTCAAGCCTGGCAAAACTTTACTCATAATACAAGGTTGCCAAGGATCATTTCCAGAGGCTGTACGGTACCTTTTTTTAGAAACCCCAAGAATAAAACAAAGGAGTGCCAACATCTCACCCAGTCAATTGAAATCTGCAGCAACAGAGGTTCAGAGGTTGCTGGTCAAGAAAGTCATCCAGCCTGTCCCCAAGACCACTTAGAATTTAGAGTCTACTCAAAGTTCTGTTTTAGTATCAAAAAAGACAAGGGGACCTGTGACCAATTTTGGATCGCAGCAAATTATATCACTTTGTAAAACCGACAATTTCAGATGGTCACGGTGAAGTCCATTTTGCCTCTACTAAGAAAGGATGATTGGATGTGTTCTATAGATCTTCAGGATGCCTACTATCACAAAAAGATCCAGATGCAGTCCAGGAGATTTCTCTGTTTCTGTCTGGAAGTCAATCACTTTCAGCTCAGGCCGTTTGGTCTCACCACCGCTCCTACTCTCCCATTGTGTCCCACCAAGATAATGGCAGTAGTGACAGCCGCTTCAAGTGATCCAAATATTCCCATATATGGATATTTGGCTTCTAACTGCTAACTCCAGGGATCTACTTCTAACACATCAGTCACTCCTGATAAAAGTATCAGTCTACCTGGGGATTTATATCAACACCAAGAAAAGGAATTTGCAACCTACCCAATCCATAGAATTAACAAAGCTGCCAGACTGACACTGTATTTCAGATAGCAAAGCTACCCTCAACATGGGTTTGATCAATCAGATCACTTGTACAGGTAATAAATCATCCCTACCCCCAGGCTTGACTGATATTAAGAGTTCTAGGTTTAATGGCTTCCTCATCACAATGGTCCCATTAGCCAGGTATCACTTGACAGTTCTGCAATGATTATTAGCTGTACAGTGGTCCCAAAAAATTCATCCCCTTCACTACAAAATGCAAGTCGCGCAGATCTGCAAGAACCATATTCAGTGGTGGAGTTCGCCTGACTCATATAACTCTGGGCAGAGCTTTCTCTCCTCTGGTACACAAAGCCACAGTGAAAACGGATGCCTCCCTTCTTGGGTGGGGGATTGCATTTTGGAGGGATATCAGTCCAAGGAACATGTTCCCCATTAGAGGCCAACCTTTGCATCTGTGTCTTAGAGTTAAGAGCAGTCCTCCTTACGTTGCAGGTACTTTAGGACCATCTACCCAAGGATGCAGTTGCCATGGATTCAGACAATGTCAGTAGTTTGGTACATCAACAAAGAAGGTGGAACCAGATCATACCTTCTTTGCCAAGAAGTCATGAGAATCCAGCAGTGGGTGATGTCTTCGAACTTCCTTCTTTAGCAATGCATATACCTCGGACTTTCGATATCCTAGAGAACAAGCTGAGCAAAATATTACCGCCCCATAAATGGTCCCTCAAGGAAACAGTGGCAACAACTATCTTTTGCTACTGTTACCAATCTTGCTGTGACCTCTTTGCTTCTCACCTAAAAAAATGCAGAAGCTACTTTGCCCTTATCCCTCTACAGAGTCAGTCACTGACGGATGCTGTAGTTCATCCTTCACCCCCAGGTCTACTTTACTCCTTTCCCCAAATTTTCCAGAAAGTAGAGGAGTGCAAGACCCAAGTAAATCCTCTTTGCCTCCTTCTGGTCTCAACAGGTATGGTTCTTTCTTTGGCCCCGCTTTTAGTTCACCCACCATGGGTGCTGGATCCCTTTCTGGATATCCTCACAAACTCCTCCGGGATTCTTCTGTTGGACCTACAGACCCTAAAACTAAATGCATGGTTTCTCCATTTGTAACAATTGCCAGACACTAGGCTTCTTTAGAAGTAGCACAAATTATATCATCCTCTCAAAGGATTTCTACATAAACGACTTGCAGAGCAAATGGAAGAGCTTTTCCATCTGGGCATCTGCTAATGGTCTAGACTCATTCTCTGTACCACTGCCAAAAATCTTAATTCCTTTCAGAACTTTTCTTGTCTGGGTCAGGTTATTCAAAAATTTAAGTACAATTGGCAGCCATTTCAGAATTCCATGTAGGATTCACCTACACTTCCATTACTTCCCTTAAAATATCTAAGGCTTTTCTAAGAGGTGCCTTCTTATTGAGACATCTAGTTCATGTTCCAGTCCCTTCCTGGGATATCACCATGTGGTGACGGTCCTTAACACAGAAAGTCTTTGAACCTGCAGCATCCATAGATATTATGTTTCTGTCTTGGAAGACTATATTTTCATTTGCCATTACCTCTGCAAATGCATGTCAGAACTTCAAGCACTTTCATGTAAGGCTTCCTTCCTGGTTTTTCATAAAGTGTGTCCTTAAACAAAAACCCTTCCTTTCTTCCAAAAGTGGCTTCTAAAGCAAATTTAAATCAACAAATTAAGTTGCCACATGCTTGGATCAGAATTTTTCTTGCCAGATTTTTCCAGTAAAGGGGAAAATATACTTACGTACATTAGATGTGCACATACATCTCAGATTTTACCTCCAGCATTGCAAGATTTTCAGAAAAATCAGACCAATTATTCATATCCTTTTGCAAGAAAAAGTTGGGTCAATCTGTTTCTGAAGTTACACCTTTGAGATGGTTAGCTAATTTCATTTCCTTTATTTAAGATTCCCTAAGTATGCCTTTCCAGTCAAAGCCTGTTCTACAAGAACATTGGCACTCTCAACAGACTTTGCTAAAAGAGTTCGTATAAGTGACGTGCAACAGCAGTTTGGTCCTCAACTCATAATTTTGTATCTCACTATAAACTGGATGTACACTACAGGTTGCACACATCTTTTGACTCTGCCCTTCTCAGGGATATTCTTCCTTGAGTCCGCCTAGGTACCTGTCTAGTAGCTTGGGAATCTGTCTTACATGTTTAAACAGACGAAAGACGACATGGATATGAAAGTTATATGCACACCATAAAGTACAATTTTGTACCTACCATAAATGTAGATGTTCGAGTGGTTATGCTGCTGCAGTCATCACACTTGGGTTATCCTGCCGTCAGGCGGTCCCACAGTCGGCCTGAATTCCAAAGCCTTGGTCCGGCGTCGGTTGTCGCCGCTTCTTCCCTGACGTCAGTGCGGCAGGGGTGTAAAAGAGGCAGCCGACACCATTTTCTTCTGTTTTTCTTGCCCCAGATGTCAGGTGCCCCAAACTAAGAAGGCAAAATAAGAAGCTTGCAAAACATACCTTCATGCACAACAATGGTACTAGTTGTAAGCAAATACACCATATAGACATGCATCCCAAAGGTTGAAGTACTTGGAGGTATAAGAGAAGCCTTGTTAGGTAGAGGGGATGGAGGGAGGGTAACCTGGACTGCAGCAGCATAGCCACTCGAACATCTACATTTATGGTAGGTACAAAACTGTAATATGTTCATCGTGCTATGCTGCTGCAGTCATCACACTTGGGTAGAGTCCCAAAGCTATGGTTGGGTGGTAGGAGCTAAACTGGGTTAGGTGCAGCTAAGATGCCCTGCAGAACTGCAGTGGCAAACCCAGCTCTGGTTTTTGAGTATAGAGGAAGGTGGTAATGCTTGGTGAAGGTGTGCACTGAACTCCAGGTAGCTGCCTCCAGAATGTCCTTTGTTGGGACTCCTCGGAGGAAGGCTGCTGAGGTTGCTGTAGCCCTGGTAGAGTGAGACCTAATATTAGCAGGCACTGCTTTCCCGTGGTGAGAGTAGCAAAAGCGGATGCAATGTGCTATTCATTTGGAGATGGTCTGTTTTGAAATCGCCTTTCCTTCTGAGCCTGGTGCATAGGATACAAGGAGTTGGTCAGATTTTCTGAAGGCCTTTGTCTTGTCCAAATAGTAACATTAACTGTCTGTGAATGTCCAAAGAGTGAAGGAGTCTTTCTCCTTTATTCTGTGGGTTTGGACAAAAGGTGGGCAAGTGTATGGTCTGATTGAGAGCCACACTGGATACTACCTTTGGCATGAAGGAAGTGTTGGTGCGTAAAAATACTCTCTCCTGATGGAAAATGATGAAAGGTTCCACTGCCATAAGTGCCCGCAGTTCTGAAACTCTGCGTGCTGAGGTGATAGCCAGCAGCAGGGCTGTCTTCCATGACAAGTATTGAAGCTCTGCTGAAAAGGCTGGTTTGAAAGGAGGGAAGTGTTAACTTTTCCAGAACAAAATTTAGATCCCAAGTTGGAGTTGGTGGTTTTCTGGGGGGGTCTTATATTTTTTGCCCCTCTGAGAAACTGCCTTAGCAAAGGATGAGAGAAAATGGGAGGAACCGTATCATATTGAGCTGAAATGGTTGAAGCATGGATCTTTATGGATGAGAAAGAAAGGCCTTTGTGTAGCATCTCAGTTAGATATTGGAGTATGTGCAGAATATTTGGGATGCCAGGATTTAGGCTTCCGGCCTGGCTCCATACACAAAATCTTTTCCATTTGTCTGAGTAAGTTTTTCTGGTGCTGGGCCTCCTGGCCTCCAAAATGACATTCTGGCCGTCCTTTGAGAGAAGTGTTTGATAATTTAAGGTATTTTCCATGCAGCTAGATTTAAGGTCCTTCGTTGACTGTGAAGGATCTGAGAGTTCTGTTGGGTTAACAGCAGAGGGAATTGAGGTAAGATCCATGGAGGGCTGCGAGTCAAGTTTCGTAGTAGTGGGTACCAGTGTTGATGTGGCCAGTCCGGAGCAATTAGGATCATCTGTGGTCTCTCTGATCTGGCTTTCAGTAATACCTGGGTCAGTAGAGGCAGAGGTGGGAAGGCGTAGACTGACAATGCTGTCCAACTGAATGATAGGGCATCCACTTTCCAGGCCAGGGGATAAGTCCTTGTGCAAAATTTTTGTAGCTGGCAATTGTTGGTTGAGGTAAACAGATCTATGTCTGGTGGTCCCCACCTTTGAGTTATCATTGAGAATACTTGTGGGTGTAGTCTCCACTCGTGTGGGTCTGTCAAATTTCTGCTTAATTTGTCTGCCAAAGTGTTTTCTTTCCCTGGCAGGAATTGTGCTTGCAGTTGTACTTGGTAAGTTAATGCTGTGTTCCACAAGTCCATTGCCTGTCTGCATAGTGGGTAGGAGTGCGTTCCTCCTTGTTTGTTTATGTACCACATAACTGTGGTGTTGTCCGTCCTTATTAGAAGTTGTCCTGGATGCAAGAGGTCCTTGAAGGCTGTTAGTGCATTTTTTACAGCTAGCATCTCCTTTTGATTGATGTGTAGTTGCCTTTGGTTTGCAGACCATTTGCCCTGTATGCATTGTCCTGCCATGTGTGCACCCCAGGCGTAATCTGATGAATCTGTTGTCAAGGTTTGGTTTGTTGGAGGTGAGACAAATGGACGGCCCTTGTTTGCTTGGCATGCTTGAGCCCACCATAGAAACTCTTTTTGAAGGCAGGGAATGAGAGTTATACTTGCTTCGAGGCTGTGTCTGTGTTGGGACCATACACTTTTTAGGTACCATTGTAGTTTTCTCATATGCAGCCTTGCATATGCAATTAGTTGAATGCAAGATGCCATGTACCCCAATGCCTGCAGGAATTTCCTTGCAGTGAGCTGGGTGAAAGTTGCCATCTTTTTGAAGTACTGAGCCAGTTGTTTTTGCTTGTCTGGCATGAGGTAAGCCATCTGGGCCATTGTATTCAAGCTGGCACCCAGGAAATTATTTCTTGTGAGGGTATTAGTTTTGACTTCTTTTTGTTTACTGTGTACCCTAGGCAACCTAGCAACCTTGTTACAAAAGCCAGATGCTGTAGTAGGATGTCTTTGCTGTCCGCTTGGATCAGGCAGTCGTCCAGATATGGATAAATTTGTATTCCTCGCTGTCTGCAGTATGCAATTACTGATGCCAGGCATTTCATGAATACTCTGGGCGCAGTAGATAAGCCAAAGGGCAATGCAGAGAATTGATAATGCGTTGTGCCTGCCAAAAATCTGAGTTATCTTCTGCAATCTTGTCTGATAGGGACATGCAGGTATGCCTCTTGGAGGTCCAATGTTACCAGCCAAGACTCCTTGCCCAGCATGGGAAGAAGCTGCTGTAGTGTGAGCATTTTGAATTTGGGAATGTCCAGGTACGTGTTTAGAATTGAAAGGTCTAAGATGGGTCTCCAGGCTTTGTCCTTTCTTGGTACTAGAAACAGTCTTGAGTAAAATCCTTGACCTTGCTCTTTTGCAGGTAACTTTTGAATTGCTTTCATGTTCATGAGAGCTGAAATTTGCTTTTGTGCCTCTGCCCATTGGTTTGTTGGCAGATTTGGCATGCCTGCCATCCGTGGTAAAGTGTGAAAATGAAATCTGTAGCCTCGGGTAATAATATCCAGAACCCATTTGTCCTTTGTTATGATGTGCCAATTTTGTGGGAAAAGAGCCAGTTTTCCTCCTAGAGGTGCTGCCTGGGCAATTTTGCTTGGCAGGCGAAGAGGAAAGTCACTGAGCTTGTTTTCTGAAGGGTTGAGATCTGTCATCTCCCCCTCTTTGAGTTGTTGTTTGCCATTGTCTAGGTCTGAAGGTACCTTCTGCCTGGCCTCTGCCCCTAGGGCGTCTGTACCTGCCCCTTTGGGGTCTGTCTGAAGCAGGAAGGGACCAGTTTTTTGATGGCCAGTTTCTGTTGAAGCGAGGAGGTTGTACCTGTAAAAAATCTTTAACTGTTTGCATTGATTTTGCCTTTTCTTCCTTCTTTTTTAAAACTTCCTTTGCTTTGACACCAAATAACGCATCCTTTTGCAGTGGAGCATCCAGTAACTTTGCTTTGACATGTTCTGGTAAGGTCTGCTCTTTTAGCCGGGCATGTCTACGTATTACAGACCCTGTGACTGCTGCTGTACATGAGTCCTCCAAAGAATCAAAACCACACTGCAAGGTATGTTTTCTCACTTGTTCTGCTGCATGCAACAAATCTTGCATCCCTTTGAAATATAGTTGATCTGTTTGAGGGATCATTTTCTGTTTTAACTGAGTAAGCAAGTACTGTTGGTATTTAATCATGTGAAATTGGCAGTTTAATGCCCTCATGGCCAAAGTGGCAGAGGTATACACTTTTTTCCCCCATCTTTCTAATGCCCTGGAATCTCTCTCCGCAGGTAGTGGATTCTTAGCAGTAGAGGCCTTAACCCCTTTGGGACCCTGGGAAATGGTTTCTGGGTCTGCAGCAGGGCTTTTATATAAAAATTTGTGAGAGTCAGGGACTCGATAGTATCTGTCTGGTTTAGGTGGTGCTGGAGGTAAGGAATCTGGATTTAGACTGGATTCAGTGTAGACATCATCCAGAATGTCTAAAACAGGAGGAATGGCTAGTGGTCTATGCTGGAGTAGAAGAAGAAACTCACGGAGTCTTTTCTTGGAGTCAGAGTAATCTTGTCCTTCCCAGTGGAAATGCTCTCTCATGGTGTGCAGGGTTTCCCCAAAAGAGAAGTCTTCAGGGGGGGAAACAGAGGGAATAGACTCCTCAGCATCTGAGTCTTCATAGAGAGGGAAGGGGTAATCCTGTTCCTCAGAGTCTGCTGAGGAAATGGATTCCTAGTCAGAAGGACGTAAGTCTTCCTCCAGTCTAGGCCTTTTGTCAGGAGGGGGCTGGGAACCTCTGATAAGGGTAATCAGGTCCTCCGCCATTTTGAGCATCTGTTTTTTAGGCATAGGGGCCTGTGTGGGAGTCTGTGGACCCGGTCTGTTAACCTTTGAAAGCTTTGCGTATGACTTAACGGAAAGAGTCGTCGGTTTAAAGACGCCTTCTGAAATCGAAGACATGCCCATAGTCTCCGGATCGCCACCAGGGCTGGCGTCCGCGGGTTGAGGAGATACCGGCTCCAGTGGCCCAGTAGATTCTGACTGAGAGGTAGTCGTATTTTCTAAATCTGCGGTAGTCAGGGGCTGCATAGGTGCCTCACTGAGTATCGAAGATGCAGCGGCAGGCCTAACCGAGACATTGGTATCTGGTTTAGGTCTAGGCTGCCGGTCTTTGTCCTTGCGTTTTTTTAAACATAGCGGTTGTCGGAGGTTCTGACAACATAATGTAGCTGAATTTTCTGCCAAAATAATGTCTGGCGGTATCAGCCCGATGCTTAATAGTGCGTTTATTGAACCTAGCTCAAAACCGACAACCAGAAACGTCGTGGTCTGGGCCTAGGCAAGGAATACAGTAAGAATGAAAATCCTTATGAGGTATGTGCTTCCCACAAGAAATACAATTATTAACTTTGTTTGACTTCGGTCTGAGGCAAGAAAAGTTTCCCCAACGGGGTACTTAGCTTTATAGAAGACTTCGGCTGAAATTCTGTTCGAAATACTCAGGAGCTGGCCGACCTGCACTTGCGAACTGCCTCTGCTTTGGCACTGCGCGGCAAGAAAGACTGAAGAAAATGGCGTTTGCTGCCTCTTTTATACCCCTGCCACACTGACGTCAGGGAAGAAGCAATGACGGACCGACCAAGGCTTTGGAATTCAGGCCGACTGCGGGACCACCTGACGGCAGGATAACTCAAGTGTGATGACTGCAGCAGCATAGCACGATGAACATCAGTAGATCCGTGTTGTCTGTTCATCTAATTCAACTCCCCTCCCTCCTTCCCCTTTCAAATTGTCCCTGTACAGCTAGAGATCAGCCGGATCTCTTCTTGGACCCTTTCTGTTCACTTGTCTTCTTGACACATATACATATAATGATTGCTTAGGCACAGTCAGAAAACTCAGTCTGAGGGAGTTTAGGCAGGAGAGGGTAATTGTGGGCTGGATAGGAATCTGAGATCTCTGATTCAAAAGCTTTGGTCTAAGGCACCAAGTTCAGATTTGGTCAGATCCTACAAACCATACGTTGAACTAGATGAAAAGGAAACAACACTGATGTATCATTATGGCGAGTACATAACTTTAATTTCTAAAGTATATGGACATATCTATATCGGTATCTTTGGATATATACATTTATGTATTTTACTGGAAATCTGAATATATAGATATATCTGTGGATCTATCATTAACTTTGTATAGTGCATACATGTATATCAAACCTTCATTTGGAGTACTGTAGGCAAATGGTGTAAAATAAGACAAAGGGAATGTCCACCCACTTGATTTTACTGTAGCACATTTGAGTGATCTGAATCACAGTACACATAATTAAGCTAACAATACTACTTTGAGACAAATTCTATTAAATTGTGTCCACCATGCTTTACAGAAAAAGATGCTCTACCAATTGAGTTGCATGTTTGGCTGATTTTTTCTTGTCTGTCCCTTTCTCTAGTCAGTTAAGTAATTCAGTAGTGTGGTGCTGGTCATCCACATGCTTGGATCAGAATTTTTACTGAAGGCTGTGTGTTCCAGCTGATGCCTGTAAGTAAGCAGTGGTTGGCATGCAGTGAGCCTTTACAAAGTATTTAATTGCTTCTATGTGGAATGTATTCAGTTAGCTCTGCCCCTTTGAGCCAGCAGCATTTCCCCAAATGATCTTGGGTCTTCAGTGGGGATTCCCATTCAGTATTTGTGGCTGGAAACATGCTCTCCACCCCTCCTCCTGATGAGAGATTAGCTGACTGAGTTGCATCTCTCCTCAACTATGCCAACTCCAGCAGGTACCTGTGGTGCTAATTGAACTTGTATCACATGTAGGACTTTATCTCTCTGCATCCATAGAGATGGCTGATTTGTTTACATTGTGGAGTAAAAAAATGTTCAGCCTCTGTAAACTTGGGTTTTTGCAGGTGGCTCAGTTTTTTTTTTGCTCCTGTTTCATAGGCATAGTTCTATTGGTATGGAAAAGGGTGGAATTTAACAGCTGTTGTCTTAGAAATCCTAATAGTTATACTGTACTAATAATGCTATCTGCTCTGCTTTAGTTGGGCCTGGTATTAACTTGCATCTGCAAAACAATGCTTACCTGATTGTCGGGCATTATTGTTTCCTAAGCAAAACCCCACCCCACCCCCCAAAAAAGTGCACAGCAAATTAACAAGTGCACAACTTAAGCACATGAGAGTTGAAGTACAAGTGGTACAAAGGCCATAGCTAATCATGTTTTGGGTACTCAACAGTACAATGGTGTATGGCACAAGTACTGTTGCTACAACCTGCTATAACATTCCTGCATTCCACTATGGTCATTACACTTGTAATGCATCCCTCAAGATAGTTATGGCGTTTAAAAACGTTGTACGCATATATCTTTTAACTACAAACTGTTGAGGTAAGAAGGATTCAGACACCATTGATGATGTAGTTGTAATGTTTGTAGCACATTAAGGATATGTTCTTCTCATCACTGTTTCCCCCTGTGGGTATGTTTATGCTAATTAGTGTTCATCTCACTATTATTTCAGAATTGCTCAACTTGCGCAATGAGCAAACCTAATAAACACAGTGAAAAGTAGTACACAATGCCATGCATATGCCTGAGTACTTCCGGCAACTCTGCACTCAAGGTGTGCCTAACAGATTAATACTGATAGAATTGTCATGCTGTAATTAACCATCTGAAGATGAAGTAGCTGTAGATCAGGTATTTCTAGCAACAAATAGAGGGATGGAAAACTGCCATATTTTGCACCTTAAAGTGTGTTGGTAACATAATGTAGAGCCTGTAATTTATTACTCTGCCATCTGTCACATAGACGAGGTACCTGTTGGTGCATGTCATTTGCATGATGGTAGAGACAAGTGATAACTGTTCTGGGCTCAAATTTCCTGCCATTTGTCCTGTGACTTTTGAAGGTGAGACCGTCATGGCTTGAGAAAATGAGAGTATTGCTCCTTTTAGAGCACAGAAATGGTGTGAGGAGGATGAGTGCAGGAAATTTCTGGACATCACCCATAAGTGGCTGCAGCCATAGGCTTCTGCAGAATGGCCATATCCGGGTCACAGTATAAGGATAATGCCTGGAATAGTTCTTGGCCAATGCTGTTACTATACTACTTGCAACCCATGCACAGGGGAGGACAGTGCCATCACCAGTACAGTGACTCGAGTTGATAGAACCTGACCTCCTTGGCAGATGGGTGGCTGAAGTTAGACTGTAGTTACTGCCTTGGTACTGTAAGTATGCCATCTGTTGGCTAACGAACCTGTCTGTGCATGCCACCATCCTGTTTTTCATTGTCATTTTTGTATCTCCACCCCCTACAGAAATTGAAAGGAATAGGTAGATGCACATGAACAGACCAGAGTGCCTCAGTGCACTGAAGTGAGTATACATGCCATTGTAAAAAAATATCTCTTTGCAGAATAACATCTGTAGCCATTTATACAACCGTGCCATATCTGTTACTACTGGCATAGCCAGTACTGCTGTTTGCGAGCCAGAGTAGCTGCAGCTATGCAGGTTGCTGCCATTTTTTTTGGGGATTGTATTTATTTTAAGTATTTTATTTTGATTTCTATTTTTAGTAGTTTTAAATCATTATTAATTTGATCCTTCTTTAAACTGTAATTTTTGTGGTACGAGCCTGAGTATCGAAATTTCATAGAGTGATGCACACTTTTTCCTCTGTGTTGATCTGTATGACAATAAAATTTACTTTGAATTTGACATAGCTTAAGGGCAGTATTATGACTGTGCAGTGTTAAAAGTGTGCTTCTTTTTCAAGCCTCCTCATTTTAATGAGAAAAAAATGGCTTGTGTTAAGTACATGAGAACTAAGACTATTAGGGTGGCCAAGGGTCCAGTCTCCCCCACACATGCACACATAAAAGTCCTGTTCTCATTGAACAGTATATATTTGTTGTCCTACTAATACCAGTGTACCACTACAACATCCGTGTATGTAACATCAATAAGTAGTTAGTTTGCTGGACATTTCACGATAGACACTGTAGAAGTATCTGGCCCTTATCTGTCAGCTATGTTAGACATATTTATTGTGTGATCAGCATGTCTCAAGTATATATGCACTTTTATTATTGTCAAAACTCAAATAACATCACTGGCTGCAAGCAAAGATATATTGTCCTGATACATACCTCCTGCAAATTATTGTTTTCTTATGTCAGGCTGCAAGTCAAGATGTCTTTTGAGTTAGGCCCCCCGATATGTTATCAGAAAGCAGGTTAATAACATTCTTTTGTAAGTCTTGGTATTAAAATGTTTTTAGGCTTTAATGTATCAGTATCACCATATCTTAAGAATGCAATATTCATTGTTTTTGTATTTCTTTGCCACCGCCATCTTTATCACTTTCCTTTCACTTCAATGATTTTTTTTCTCTTTGTTTCTGTAATTGTTATATTCAGCTGGGCAGCAGTCTGTACCAAACCCACAAAGAAACACCAGCGAAAGAAGCAGTCAAAAGGTGAGATAAAGAGAAACGACTTTAATCCATGTTATTCATCTGTCCTGGTACCTCGGCAATTCGCCTTCAATGGAACAAATATTCAAATATGCACATTCTCTTTTATATACTCATCAATTAAACAATCAATCAGTTCATTAAATAATTAACCCTATGAACACTTTAACAAATCATCTAACATTCATTTGATATTATATGTGAAAATTCAAGTAATACAAAATCTTATTTATAGAAAAACTAACTAAAAAAATATAATAATAATAAATATAATATGATATAATTCGTGTTACTTATCAACTTGCAAATATTATAATTTTTTCCAAAAATACTACTTATTACTAAACAAATTTAAATAAATATTTATAAATATATATAACATTGAAATGCACGTTTAGAAATAAATAATTAAATATACTCAAATTTCATTATGATTCAAAGATTCCAACACACCCATATGTCATATTCATCCACTATCTAGATTCATCCCACCGGGAAATAATGTGTGGTACCCCATAATCATTCTATGCTCTAACCTATTTAATGCAGTCTTAAAATTTCCTGTACAAAAATGAGGTCTAGCTAGTACACTAAATACAAAACCTTCAATGCTACCATTATGCATGTTGATGAAATGAGTGGCTACTGGACTATCCATATTTCTCCTCCTAATGTCCCCCAAATGCTCCAAAATACGCACCTTAACCTTCCTTGTATAATGGATAGTCCAGTAGCCACTCATTTCATTAACATGCATAATGGTAGCATTGAAGGTTTTGTATTTAGTGTACTAGCTAGACCTCATTTTTGTACAGGAAATTTTAAGACTGCATTAAATAGGTTAGAGCATAGAATGATTATGGGGTACCACACATTATTTCCCGGTGGGATGAATCTAGATAGTGGATGAATGATATATGGGTGTGTTGGAATCTTTGAATCATAATGAAATTTGAGTATATTTAATTATTTATTTCTAAATGTGCATTTCAATGTTATATATATTTATAAATATTTATTTAAATTTGTTTAGTAATAAGTAGTATTTTTGGAAAAATGTATAATATTTGTAAGTTGATAAGTAACATGAATTATTATATCATATTATATTTATTATTATTTTTTTTAGTTAGTTTTTCTATAAATAAGATTTTGTATTACTTGAATTTTCACATATATCAAATGAATGTTAGATGATTTGTTAGTGTTCATAGGGTTAATTATTTAAGGAATTGATTGGTTGTTTAATTGATGAGTATATAAAAGAGAATGTGCATATTTGAATATTTGTTCCATTGAAGGCGAATTGCCGAGGTACCAGGACGGATGAATAACATGGATTAAAGTCGTTTCTCTTTATCTCACCTTTTGACTGCTTCTTTCGCTGGTGTATCTTTGAATATTTGGTGGATTTGTGGCTGTTGTATTTTGTCATGTACCAAACCCACAGCAAGGTCTGCCACCCCCTCACAGGTAGTAGCAGTAGTAGCACCCAGCAAATCTGTGTCCCAGACTTCTGCACCTCCTGCCCTACTTGAACCACCTTTACCAGGTAGCCCTGCACCAGTGAGTAGTACAGTGGTACCCACTGTGAAGATGGGTGAAGGCTGCCAGCCTAGCCCGATAGAATTTTGTAGATAATTCTGTCATTTGTAAATATTAATATAAGCCAGGGGCTTGTTCTCTTAAATGGGAAAAAAATGGTGTTAAATGTGGAACTGCAAAAATGTAACAACAGTGCACTCTGTTGTAACAAAGCTGATAAGTCAGTTCTTTGTCAAAACTCTGAGCCAAGATGTCTAGATAAAGGCATTCTGCCTGTTGTTTTGAGGCCAGAGGTAATCGCTAGAATTTGCATGTATAATTTCATTTATTGCTCTGGCTCCTGAACAGGTGCAAGATCAAAAAGACTATTAACCTCTGAGAGTCCTCCATTGAGTCAGAAAAGGTGGCAAATTCTTTGTTAGAGATTTTCAGCAGGGTAGGTTTCCCAAAAGAATTGCTGACTGACAAGAGGTGCCAATTTCATGTCAGACCTGCTGGCCTGTCTGTGGAAGTACTGTGGGGTGAAGCACCCGAAGACCAGCCCCTACCATCCCCAGACTAATGGTCTGGTTGAGAGGTTAAACTCTACAGTAAAGTTCATGCTACGGGCATTTGCAGACCAGTTTAAGAGGGAGTGGAGAAATATTTGCCCCATCTGTTTGCTTACAGAGAGGTTCCCCAGGATTCAACAGATTTTTGACCCTTTGAGTTGCTGTATGGGCATAGGTTGAGGGGGACTTCTAGATTTAATTTGAGATGAGTGGGAATGTGTGTGTGAACCTCACAAGGAGTATTTTGTGGCATATGTCCTAAACCACAGGACAGGGCTCAGGGAACTCATGGACTTGGCCCAGGAGAATCTGGCAGAAGCCCAACAACAGAAAAAGGTGTGGTATGACAGGAATGCTCGAGCTAGAGAGTATGCTGCGGGCAGCAGGTAATGGTCGTCATTCCTGTCAGACACAACAAGCTGCAAGCAGCTTGGGAGGGACCCTACAAGGTGGTAAGAAAGGTAAGTGATGTTAACTACATGGTGGAACTGCTAGGCAGGAGGCAGGGCACAAATTGTACCATGTTAACATGATGAAACCTTACCATGATAGGGAGGTGCTTGTGCTGAGCATTTTCAGTGGGTTGCAGGAGGAGTCTGAGGGAGATCTGGTGACTGATCATCTCAGTGAGGCTCTGACTGACACCTCAGTGGAAGGGGTAGCAATGTCCCGACAGGTATCTCCTACCCTAGTTCGAGAAATCTGAGCAGTGTTACAGGAGTTTGGGGACTTGTTCACTTGGAAGCTAGGGTGCACCCATCTAGTGCAACAGCAGGTGGATACAGGATCCTAAAGGCCTATTAGGCAAGCCCCTTATAGGGTGCCTGAGAGAGTCAAACAGACTCGGAGGGAGGAGATACAGGAGATGTTGGAACTAGGGGTGATTCAAGAGTCCAACTGTCCATAGGCCTCCCCAGTGGTGCTGGTGCCAAAGAAAGATGGCAGCACCTGGTTCTTTGTGGACTACAGGACATTAAATAGTCACACTGAGTCAGATGCTTACCGTATGGCTAGAACAGACAAGGCCCTAGAGCAGCTGGGTGGGGCTAACTATCTTAAACTATGGCTCTTACCAGGGGTTACTGGCAGGTGCCCTTGACTCCCAGTGCTAAAGAGAAGTCAACCTTTTTGACTCGTTTTGGCTTGTATGAGTTCACAAAGATACCCTCTGGGATGAAACATGCGTCTTTCGAGAGGCTGGTAGATCATATCCTAGCAGGAGCAGAAAGGTTTGCCCTTGCTTACTTAGATGATATTGCCATCTACAGCCATTCCTGGCAAGAGCACCTTCAGCATGTCAGGGAGGTGCTGGGCAGACTACAGAGGGAGGGGTTGACCATTAAGCCCAGCAAATGTCAGGTGGGTATGGCAGAGGTCTCCTACCTGGGACATAGAGTGGGGAGTGGTAAGATCAGGCCAGAACCTGCCAAAGTAGAAGCAATTCAGGCATGGTGTGCACCTGTTACCAAAAAGCAGGTGAGGGCATTTTTAGGGACAGCAGGATACTACAGAAAGTTCATCCCCAGTTATAGTACCATAACTGCTCCCCTCACAGACCTAACGAGGAAGAACAGGCCAGATAAGGTAGTGTGGACCCCAGCATGTGAGCAGGCATTCCAGAAGCACAAGGTTCATAGGTTGTTACTAGGCTATCAGCCCTAGGGCCTATACAAGTCTAACCATAACAATTCCCTGGCTATTTCTTCCCACACTATTTACTTCCCTGGACCCCTGTCTAGCAGGTCGACTGACGTGATCCCCGGGGTGAATTTCCTTTCTCCCATCCAATCGTCAAGGTTGCTTTTGAAGAGGGCCAAAGAGGCACTCTGCTTGACATGTATGGGCAATCTATTCCAGAGTCTGGGGAGTCTCTAGGTCAGGAACCTATGCCTCCAGCATGTTTTGTTTATTGTGATGACAAGGTTTAGATCCCTGGAGCGTGTGGCTCTGAGGGATTGGGATTTCTTTGTGTAGCATGTCCAACAGCTCTGGGTTTGACATGGCCTTGTATGTTAAGCAGAGATCACCTCTGAGTAGACGATATGCGACAGAGTCTAGCTGGAGTTTTTTAAGGCAGTCAGCATGGGGCATCTGCTTTAGGCCTGTGATTCTTTTAGTGAGGTATTTCTGTGGCCTTTCCAGTTGTTGCAGATGTCTTGAGAGGTACATATCAAACGGGGCGTTGTATATTGTAATGGGCCTAATGAGGGATGAGTACAGTGGGACAATGACCTCCTTTTTTCTGGATGAAAAGCCCTTAGTGATGAGGTGTGCCACATAGAAGGATTTCTTGACTGTTGAGGCGATGTGGTTATCGAAGGTGAGACCACTGTCCACCTGTGTCCCCAAGTCTCTTATCACACTTTCAGTGTTTAGTGTACTGCCACCTATGTGGTAATTCATGGCTTCATGTTTTTTCTCAAAGGGGATAACTATACATTTCTTGGCATTGCACTTGAACCCATGGCTCTGGCACCAAGCATCTGTTTCTGTAAGGCCCTTTTGTAGAGTATCCACATCATTTGGGGATTCAATAATGGCTCCCAGTTTACAGTCATCTGCGAACTTTGTTAGCCAGAGTCCCTTAGTGTTGGCCTGTACATCAGAGAAGTAGATGCCAAACATGAGCGGTCCCAGGACTGAACCCTGAGGTACTCCACTTGTCACTTGTCTGGAGCTGGATTTGGAGTTGGCTACTTTTACAGTGTGGGTTCTATCAGTAAGCCAGTTAGCAACCCATTGGGTGATGTAGGGATTAATGCCCAGCTTAGTAAGTTTATCTATGATTCCAGAGTGGGGGGTGGTGTCAAGGGCCTTGGCCAGGTCTAGATAGGCTGTGTGAACTACCTTACCCTTGTCCATGGCACTGGAGACTGATTCGAAGAAGTCAGTCAGGTTCAGGAGACAAGATCGGCCCTTCACGAACCCAAACTAGGTGGGGTCCAGTGTTTGAAGGTTGCCAATGTCTTTGTTTATAAGTTCCATGATGATACGCTCCATGGCCTTGCAGATGAGGCTCGTCAGACTGATTGGATGGTAGTTTCCGGGATCCAAGGTGGGATCCCCCCTTGTGGAGTGGGAAATCTTTGTCCTGTGTTAGCCAGTCCAGATTACAGAACAGCATTTGTTATGTAGGTCGATGCTTTGAACCATGGGGTAGGGGGCTGTACTTAGCCAGATTTCTTCAGAGGGAGAAGAGTACCCAGTGGTTTATCTCAGTCATAGGCTCCAACCCAGGGAGGAATGCTATGCAGCTGTAGAAAAGGAATTGTATAGCCATACTTTGGGCACTGCAGAAACTTCAGCCTTATCTGTTTGGAAGAAAATTCACTGTAGTGACAGATCAGAACCCCATAACATGGTTACACAGAGCCAGGCTGCAAAATGCCAAGTTGCTAGGATGGAGCCTAGGGATGCAGGCATGTGATATGTCAGTGCAGCGCCGCAGTGAGATTAGCAATGCCAACACAGATGGGCTCTCAGGTCAGGGAATTGGGTAAGGTATACTCAGCCCTAAACCTCTCAAGCAGCGTTTCTCAAGGGTCACTTGAAAAACTAGCTTGAGTTCTCCAGAGGGGAAGATGTTTGAAGATAGGTGAAGGCTGCCAGCTTAGCCAAGTCGAATTTTGTAGATAATTCTGTCATTTGTAAATATTAATATAAGCCAGGGGCTTGTTATCTAAAATGGGAAAAAATGGCGTTAAATGTAGAACTGCAAAAATGCAACAGCAATGCACTCTGCTGCAACAAAGCTAAGTTATTTTTTTGATGTCAAAACGCTCAGCCGAGATGTCTAGATAAAGGCATTCTGCCTATTGTTTTGAGGCCAGAGTTAATGGTTAGAATTTGCATGTATAATTTCTTTTATTGCTCTGGTTCCTGACCAGCTGCAAGATCAAAAGGGCTATTAACCTCTGAGAGTCTGCTAACCTGGGAACCAGAGAGAAATGATGTAATCTGAAATGAATTAGTGGTACTGTGTTATTAATTTAAGGAGAGAAAGAATGAGATCATTTGAGCATTTGTCTTGAGAACATCCAACTCACCACTCTGACTGTGTCTATATGCAAGTAGGATTTTAGAATTGTGTTTTCTCTTAGATATAAATAGGAAGATTAGACTAGTTTGTTTTTCACTGTCAGAACTGTTCTACTGTATTATTTTAAGCATTTCTCTGTGATCTCTGAACTCTTGACTAGCACTGTGTAGTAAGAAGTATTGGCTTGTGTTTTTATTTATTATTAAATATTTTTTAAACCTTTCAATTGTGGCTGTTTTGTGTAGAGATAAATTAAGCTCCAGAGTACACTGCATGTATATAATGATACTGTCCAAGTCACTCCAATAAGCTTTGCTGTTCAGTCACACTTGCAATTTAGATAATATTGCACAGTAATAATTGGGCACCCTTTGATAAGGGCCTCATTAGTAGTTGATTAGTGGGTGGTGGCAGCTGGTACTACCGTATAGTCTGGGTAAAAGGGGCACAGCTGGAGAATCTGTGCCAGCCTTCCCCTGGAATGTGTGTGTGTTTGTATATAACTCTTATCTCAAAGTGTGTGTGTTAGCTACTTGGGGAGGGACATGAAGAGAGGTTGCTAGAAGTTTTAGCTTGCCCACTAGGCTGAGATCTAGACTCTATAGCTGTGCCAGTGGAGAGTCTTATTGGGGACCTGAAGAGAAAGGGAGAAACCAGCCCCAGACTGACACATCTCTTTGTGCTCTTAAGGGTGATTGTACTACACTGTGCGTGTCTTTATTATCCTTTCCATGTATGGACGCCCCTCACTGGTGTTAGTGTTGAGGATTGAGGCTCCTTGATTACTGGGCCAGTGCACAGGCATCACACTCACCAGTAGCAGTGATAGTGGAGATGATACGTTTATCACTTATCAGGAGCTGGTGAAGCTTGTTGGGGAGACTGGGCGACAGTTTATTAGGAGGTTGGATGTCTGCATCAGCCATATGTAGACCATGCTCCAGTGACTTGAGTTCCATCTCTGCCCCTGCAGTTAGTGACACCCAATCTTATTCCCCAACCCAGTGTTCCCATCTCTCTTCTGTCTATGCCCACCTCCGCATGTGGTACAGTCCTCCCTTCTCCACTGTCTTCCCTGTGTGTTTGACGTCTCCTTCACCATTATATTCCCCCTCCTTCAATGTGTTAGTGCACACACTGTAAGTCATGTCTTTCCCTGCAACATAAACTCCACCTCTTACTTCCTTCCCTAGCTTTGCCTTCTCAAAAATATTAAAGGGCCCCTTTTCTACAAGCAATCCATCCAGTTTCCCTGTCTTGTAACATTTTTCTACATGTGTATTGCTGTACATTACATCAGTATTATCAACATTTTTTTCCTGTCTGTGCACATGAACTCACGATGACTACCAGAGGGCTTGTGTGCATCATTTTTTTTACTTCTGATGCTTGTATTGTGATTTGGCTGTGGGAGTGATCTAACATGATCTGCTCACAAGTTTGTGCCCTGGCTGTGACAAGGAGCTGCGTGTCATGTACTACATCCTGACCTCGTACATAAGTAATAAGCATTGAGGTTCGTCGCGCATGCACTGTAAATACTGTTGACTTGACCATGATCAGGAATGCACTGCTTTTTAATTTCTTGGGAATGTGTGCTTTCATTTTCACTCTGGGAACTTCTGATCCAGTTTTGTAAGTGATTGGAAATTTAATTGGTGCCATTTCCCCTTTTTGCAAAGCTTAGATATCTTTTGTACTGGTCATAATAAATATTGAGTCTTGTGTTTCTTCCTTGTTTTGTTTTAACACATTCTAATATTTTAGTACGTGAAGCTGTATACACAATTGATGCGCTTGCTTTGAACATTCTTATTAAAAGTTGTGATAGAGTAATACTGCTTGTAAAGGTGTATTTCTTGAAATTTGAGATGCAGCAGTCTAGTTAGAAATGTCTGTTTTCTTTGTTATAGTTTTAACAAGTTGAATTACTCTATCAGCTTCTCCATTGCTTTTTGGATAACATCATCTGAGTTGATGGGTGAACTCCCAATTTTCAGAAAAGTTACAAAATTCTGTTCTAAAAAAATTTTAGACCCTTATCTACAATCACGTCTTTTGGTATACAGTGATGAGAAAAAATACTTATTGAAAACACTTGTCAAAATAGTGCTTAAATGATTTTAGATGAGTAATTGAGTATTTGAGGTAGTAGTATACAGAAACGTGTTGTTTTTTTTTTTTTACATTTGAAAGGCTCTGTTACCCACTTTATAGCATGGTAATCATGTAATATTGATGGAATCATCTCTTTTCTCTCAATTTTGAGCTGTGACACCAACCGCATATAAAGTATAAAAATAGTAATACTTGTATTTTGTCTGATATATTCAGCTTGAAACAAAATGTCTCATAACCTTCCTTTGCATGTTCTGCCAAAGTGGGTTTTATGGATTTTGTGCACCATCTTCTGTCTTCTTATCTCATTAAGGATTGACTTTTCTAGATATGAATAGTTTACAAACACGTGAATAGTTGGTTCATCACGTTTGAGGTAAGTTATGAATATTTGAGTTAGTGATGATTTGTGTGGCCCATGCAGTCATGATTATTTAATTTATTTCTTCATCTTTCATGGATTTTCCTTGCTTGTGTAGTTTAGCTGTGGATAGAGGTAGTTAAGGAACAACGAGACGCAACCTATAGAATTTATAAATCATGCTACAACAAGTTTTTTCTTTCCTTCTCTTGTGCTTTACTTAATGTTTCAGTAATGTGCATTTACTAGCCCAATTTGTGTTGTAGTCTTAAGTTCTAGTAAATTCTTTAACTTTCTTTAAAATATAGTTTTTGTAAAGACTTGTAGTCATGGAGCATTTAACATCCCTGTAAAGTTGACAATATTTCCATTTTTTTTTGTTTGCATCTTGCGTATGCTTCTGAACTGTGGTCTTTTTTGATGCAGGACTGCACCTAATCTTACTTGACTAACATCAAACTGAATAGAAATAGGTTGAGACACATCATTAAATCTTAACTTTGGAGCTTGTATGGCAAACTTTAACAGTTTAAAGCTCTTACGTTGCTCTGAGGAGCAATTA
The DNA here is from genome assembly GCF_019279795.1 of Protopterus annectens. Taxonomy (NCBI): domain Eukaryota; kingdom Metazoa; phylum Chordata; order Ceratodontiformes; family Protopteridae; genus Protopterus; species Protopterus annectens. The sequence continues at coordinate 652,239,684 of NC_056750.1, forward strand.
CATTTGATGTTACTTTCATGTAACTTCCTAACTGGCTTTGTTACAGTTAATAGATTAGGCATAAACTAAAAACTATTGAGCCATTAGCAGGAGTCAAATGAGAGCAGACTTTTCGTCTGGTTTCTGAGTATTGACAATAGTATTAATTTTCTCAAAATCTAATTTGAGACCCTCGGGTGTTAGAATGTGAACTGTACTTTGGCTTTGTTACATGTTAGACACTTGTACTTTAGTCTCTCCAGTAGTTTAATTCAGTCTCGTACGTCTTGCTCAGTAGTGCACCAAAAAATCTGGGGTAATATCAAAACCTTCTCTAGTATCTGCAGCTTCTCTTTGCAATATTAATGCTAAGGCTGTGCTGAAGGGAAACCTCAGAAAATTCTCTCGCCAGATGAGTATTAAAAGTACACAGCATCAAGCCAGGTGCCTCTACCTTGTTTTGACAAAAGTATTGATTTGCATCTAAACTGAAAATTTGCCTGAAACTACTACTTAGTCTGCAGTGGGCAGTACTCACTTCTGACTCATCTGTGTAAGTCTTGGCTTGGAACGTATCTTAGTTTTATCTATGTTCACAGTGGTCACTCTTTTTAACTCATTCTCCTCATTCAGATTGGTTAACATTTGCATTGCGACACTATATTTCTTTTTTTTTCACTCTTTTTTCTAAGAGTAGCATGTTGCCTTCTATATTGTCTGCTTCTTTCTTTCAGATATTTTACACTTTTCTATGTTACATTCTAATGTTTCCCTTATTGGTGGGTGGCAGTTAATGAGAACCATAATAAAATAAGTCAGAGAATCTCTGTTGCAGATCTCTGCCATGACCAATTGATCTCACTGTGTACATTCACCAAGTGTAACTGCTTCAACGATAACTTAGGGAGCGTGTCTACATTTCAGAAATCTTTATGCCAAGATGCAGATATGAGTTCTGTGCTCCTCATGTCTCGAGCTTCATCCTGGTCACATTTTTTGCCATTCATCACTACTTTCGGATCAGTCAAGGGAGATTGAGTGTTATCCATGTCAAATAAATATATCATTTGACCCACAAGAGGACATTTACTGATGGGTCAAAAAACCCTCCATTCCACTGTGTATGGGTATTGGGACTGCCTGTAGCTGCTGCTGCTGGAGTGCCCTGTAGGTTGAAGGAATATGCTGTTTTGCTTACATATGTTTTGTAAAATAAGTTTTGTTTTTTGACTTGGAGAATGTGCTTGCTAGTGGCTTGGAGATGAGCTGGCTGATTGTGGAGACCTTTTGTCACGGTGCATGAGCATCCATTATTGCAGTAATTTGTTGAAAAAAATGCCACATTTCAGTGCTTTGAGAAGATATACTCAGCCTAAGACCCATTGGGCAGAGTCCTTTCATAGGTCAGCTGATCCTTCAGTGTGTGTCTAATGATGAGGTCTTGATAGATCCTAGATTGGGATGAATTCAGTGAAATAGGACCAGGGTAAACCTGGGAGATTTCAGAAGCTGAGAATTCAAATGGCTAAGTCCTAGATAAAAGATTTCCTTGAAAAGTACAAAAAAATATTTTATCTAATTTCAGGGCACATAGTTTGTACAGTAAGTCATAAGTTAGATTTAATGCTTTCCCAAAGTACTGAGACTTGTGTGTTGCTCCAAGCAGCCCTTGTCCTCCTCTGTTGGCCTCCCCATGCCTTGCTTTGTTGTCCATCCTTACAGTAGTTAGTGCTGTTCCCAGTGTTGCCACAGGCTTTGTAGAAATGGGCAGTTGTGTGAGATAATGCACCAAAGTAATTTCACAACATGTAGTACTTTCAATTTTTTGTGCACTTGTAAAAAAAAAAAAAAAAAAAAAGGTATGATTTAGAGGATCCTACTAATTGTGTGTTTGCTTGGATTCATCTTCAGTGATGTATGTTTAGCAAACAATTGATAAGCTTCACGTATGGAGATGTCCTTGTGGCCATATACGACCAGTTTGGTGTAGCATGCTTGGCTGTTCAAGCATGCACAACCCTCAGACCTGCAATTTCTTTTTTGTCACTTCTTATGAACATTGGTATCATTGATGTAGCTAAACATTACACAATGAGCGTCTGTGGCTGTCAGATTTTAAGGTCTAGACTGGCAGTCACCTTCATAGTGTGAGAGAGGAGAATGGCATGAAGAACGGCTGTAAATTAATTGATTTAATCATGCCACTCAAGGATACATTCAGAAGAATGTTTTGGCCTAATTTGCTATGGAAAAGGTTGCAACCAATGAGAACTCCTTGCAGAGGGAATGGAGAACATCCACCATAAGGTGGAGGGCATAATTGGAAGCACTGCTACAAAAACAGTGAGCAGACTTGAGGCCTGGCCATTTAAGCAGCACATCTGATGTGCAGCTAGCACCCACTCCACCCTCAACCCACCACACGTTTTTCAAGTATTAAGCTCATCACTGGTAAGCAATGGCTGGAGCCTGCAACCCTCCCATCTTCCACCTTGAGGGTTGCTTCGTGATCTATTTTATTTTATTTATATTTTTTTACCTAGGTAATACACTGACCAATTTAAAGCACAGCCTGTGTGAAATTGTGTGTATCACATTTTAAAAAGTAATTTAATTCTTGACTCGAATGTGAAGCTGACACAGCTGATCATAAAGAGTAGTCCCTTGAGTCACTGTATCGCACAGATAAGTTGTAGTTGGAGCCAGGGGCATCTTGGATGGGGATGGCCCATTGCATCATCCTGTGACAAGGGTCATGTTTCAAGGGCTTGGCATCAAAACAAATGTTTTGCATCTGTTGATAATTGGAGTCATGGGTAATGGATCTTACTCTGAATGAGTTTGTTTACCTATTGATAGTGAGTGCTGTTGTATGTGCTGCATCTTTTCCCCTGACTCAGTGTATGGTAGTTGTATACTTTTTGTACATTATCACATGTAGCCTTAATCTCCGTAGTCATGAGGAGGTATAGTACTCTCTGACACTGAGATTTCTTTGAGTGAGAGTTTGAAGTAGACATTGGCCTTGAGCCCCCATTTTGTTCTCCTTCACTAGAAATGCATTTTGGAGTTTTTGGGAAATTGCTCAGAAAAGCTTTGCATTATCTTCCAAGTGTAACTAGTTAGTCATGCTGGCTGAATATCTTGATGCCACATTGATTCTTTTCCAAGATGACAGATGCAGCGTACAAGTCCCTATTTTAATAAGTAGAGCAATTAATTAAATATAGTATTGCTAACTTTTAGGTCCCTTAGATAGCATTTTGCTGCCTTATTACCTCACAAGGCATTCAGGTCTTTTGAAGGTCTGGCAAAAGTTTACTGCTGTGCCAAAATGATGATTAATGCTCTGTGCTATTCATCTCACCTGTCCCAATTCCAGTCTGTCTTGTTTAGGAATATTTATTTATTTATTTTATTTTACATTTGTTGACCGGGCTAGTCTGGCTGGATATATGTCCATTTTCAGCAGAGGCCAGAGGAGAAAAGCTCCACTATGTACTAGTACAAACATAACATAACAAGGTACATCCAAAAAAAAGCACAATAGGATACAGTATTGTAGGCATGTAAGAGAGCTAAAATAGCTTTACTAATAGTATAGAAGCAAATACAATAGAATATAGTCAAAACAGTGAGGATTCCTAGTTCTATAATCTTAACCATGCAATCATACTAATGTTGAAGGAGAGAAAATAGTGACTCATCCCTAAGTCTAATAGTCATATATACAGTATTTACAATAATGATAACACTTTTAGTGCTAGGGTACTATTTTTAAGAAACAGAGTAGTTCCATATGTAGCAGGATATAGGTTTAAATAGAAAGGATATATGACTGGTTGTAATAATATGTCAAGTAGAAAGTGCAGAAGGTGTTAATGAAAATTTAAAAAGGAAGTGAAGTTCAAGGAGAGCTACAGAGGAGGGTAGCACTAGTGATAGTGACAAGTAGAGGAGTAGAGTAAAGAACTGTAAGGAGAGTAAGATGCTGATACTTTGGATAAGCTCGATGTTTCAACCAAATTGTGGGCACAAGTAAGACGTTTTAGACTCTGTTTTTTCTCTGCTGAAATATGTTTGATGTAAATATAAGGAGCTTTGTGCAGGATCTCATGGAAAGGAACAATTTTTCCATAAGGAGGAGCTAAAGACAAAGATCCTGGATGCTTATGTTTTGGAAGAAGTGCCTTTATTAGTGTTGAGCCAGGCACTTCTCCTGTGTCAGACGCTCCTGCCCTTGGAGAGGGACAAGATCATGGACTTAGCTGACTGGGTGAGGTTACAGTCCAGAGTGGTAGATGAAAATGTTGCAGATTCAGTAGCTACACATTCTATATGCTGTATCGGCATGCATAAAAATTGAGTGTTGTGTATGTGTGTGTGTGTGTGTATGTATGTATATCTATGTATATATGTATGTATATATATATATATATATATATATATATATATACACACACACACATATATATATATATATATATATATATATATAAAATACATACATATATACATATATATATATATATATATATATATATATATATATATAAATAATATATACACACACACACACATATATATATATATATATATATATATATATATATATATATGCAAAATATACACACATATATATATATATATATGTATGTATATATATATATATATATATATATATATATATATATATATATATATATATATATATCTCGATATGGTTCCACTTCATATTTTTGAAATGCTGAAATCTCAAATTTCAGCATTTCGAGACCATAAAGCCGAAACCATGAGAACATCGGAACATCAAAAACCTGAAACCAGGAAACCGAACACACAGCATACACACACCACACACAAACCACAACATCCACAAAACAAAGCAAGCACAAACCAACAAAAGACAAAACACGCAAACACCTACACTATAGTAAAGCAGAGAGACAAGCCCCCCTGCACCCCCACACCCCCCTACTCATATATACTAACTCAGAGATTGCACGAACAGTAACCGAAAGAACACTCACACCCAGACATTCCACAGTCCCTCGCATGCACACACACGCACACATCACACATGTACAAACAGCAATACATCCAACAATCACACACACTCATACGCTAACCTAGCTACCCTAACCTACACACACAACTTAAAAACAAAGTGACACACTCAAACTCCCACCCAAAACCCTTAAACTGTCACTTACCTTACACTCTACAGAAACCCATACACTGCATCCAACAACATCCCAAGTAAACACCGTGCGTCACCCATATCCAACAACATCCCAAGCAAACAGCGTGTCACGTAACGTAAAGCCATATGCACTTTCCATATTTTAAACTTTCGGCTTTATACTGTCGAAATGCTGAAATTCGAGATTTCAGCATTTCGGCAATATGAAGTGAAACCATATATACATATATATATATAATATAATATAGATTTTTTTTAATTTATTAATTTTTTTTATTTATTGTCACCAGTCTTTGGAATGGTGGATGACTTCCATAACTCTTTGGAAAGAACTTTTTTTCCCAATTAAACCTGTTGCATGCTCCGTTGATGCTCCCCATGCAGGCTGGAAAAGTCATTTAGAGTCACTCATGGTGCAGGTAGAGTTGTCCCGTGAGAGGTGGCTTCACATTGTCATCATCCCCTTCCTTCCCATTTTTTCTACATAGCACCAGGGTATTGCATCATCTTTTGCCATCTTCCTCTTTATTCAGTGCCATTTTTCATTCTTTGACAGTCATATGTGACTGTCACAGATGTTCTCTCACACAATACATTTGTATCTTTGCTGTCACTATTGTATCCTCGTGCCTTATTCCTGTCTGTCCCAAATCTTCCGATCATCATCTGCTTTCCTGCACATGAGCCAGAACCATTGTAATCTGTTCTGTTTGACCTCTGAAATTAGATATGCTATGGCTTCTGCCATCTGATGTCCTCATTAATTTGTCTGTCCCATCCTATTACCTGTCACATTTCATCATCCTCTAGCTTTCTCAACTGCTCTATCTAAACTGCCTCGTTTCTTTACCATACAGTAGTAGAGGTAGCCCTTTTATTTTATTCAGCTTACTTTTCAGCTTTTTGGACATTTCTGTGGCACACTACTCCTGACACTTGTACCAGTTGGCTGCAGCCCCTTCGATTCTAGCTTTGACCTCCTTATTCAGACTTTTCTTTTCCTCAACCACCCCACCCAGATATTTGAAGCTGCTAACCTGTTCTATTTTCCCCTCTGTCTCAGTGTTCAACTTCTTATTTCTCCTGTTTGCTGCCTCGACAACTGTTTGGTCTGTACTGTTTTTCCATCCCATACGCCTTCAGTTTTGCTTTCTGTTCTTTAATTTCCTGGAGTTCCTGTTCAGAGTCTGCTTGTAATGCTGAATTGTCTATGTGCAGCAGCTTAGTTGAGCTGCCTCATCCATCCTGTTGGCTAATGTAGTCCATCACCAGTATGAACAGTAGAGGGCTCAGAGATGAACCCTGATGCACACCCACTTCCACTGCAAACATCTCTGAGAATCCAGACACTGTTCATATGTGAATCATTGGGTTCTTCTGCACTAATTCTGCTGTGTTTTTGGGACTTTGAGCCGTAGCAGAACTACCCAAATTTGCTTTCTTGTGACATTGTCTCATAATTTCTCCAAGTCTGGGAATGCCCAGTTGGACTCTTTCCTCATCTGACGCTGCTTTTCAACTATCTGTCTCACCATAAACATTGGGTTAGTTGTGCTGTACCCGGATCTGAATCTGACTGCTCCTCTCCAGTTTTACTGCTGTGCATATTCATTTATCCTCTCCAGCACTTCCATGCAGTGTGATAGTTCAATACCTTCTATTCTGTTAGCAGTTAAGTGTCTCCTTTGTTTTTGTGCCATGGCACTAGATTGTTTAGTCTCCACTCATCTGGGATTTGCCTGTCTCTCCATACTGCTATGAATACCCTTTTAAGTCGCTTCTCTCCTAATTCCGCCATTCTTCCCCAATATCTGGATCCTATCTTGAGCTGTGCATCATTCTTTAAAAATCTTCATATTCTTCCAGATGTAAGCTGAGAGCCTCTTTGAAGCAATTTTGTAGTCCTCTCTTGAAGTATTTGACTCTGAGGCCATGACTGTTCAGAGTCTGCTGCAGATGGGGGGTACACTACAGATAGAGTTGTTTGTCACTTGTGAGAATGCAGTCCTCCTCCTCCTCCTTGTTGCAACAGGGGAGGGGGGAGGAGAAGTGGTGCTTTCTGCCCCCCCCCCCCCGGAACATCCATGTGCATTCTCACCATTCCTAATTGCTTAGTTTTCTATTTGGTATCCAGGCGAGTCTACTAATACTCAGACCCTCTGCAACCATGACCCTAATATCAAAGGCACAACTGTAAATCAGAGAATCAAGGAATTACATAATTTAATGAAACATTGAGCCATAGGTGAAAAAAATACATCTTTGTCTGCTTAATTCCAAACTTTATTCAACTGTCTAGTCCTTCCAGCTTTCCAAGGAGATAAGAAAACATTCCTATCCTTGATCAATTTCATCATTCCTAATAGTATTTCTTGACTCCTTCAACCTAACTTTTTCTCCAAAATTCCAACTGTCCCAACTATATACTTCTCTCCTCCTCTCTATTATACCAACCTTTTGAGAACTTTCATCATGTAATATTCACATTCTTCTTTACCTCTTACTCATTACAAAATATGTATTAAAAAAAGATTGTGAAAATAGTCTTATTTTTATATATTTTTCATATCTCCTACCTGTGCTCAGATATTGTATTTTACTTCTTTTTTTGTATATTTTTACATCACTTATCTGCACTGAAATTATATCTTACCTCTTATGTATGTAATTTATCTTTTTCATTGCTATGTGTTTGTCATCCACTTGTCTTGGAGCTTTTCTCCCCGGGTCTCAGCCGAAAATGGGCCCCTGGCCCAGTCAAACCATACCTGGTAAACAAATAAAGTAATATCAGTTATAAAAGTGCATTTCAGTTCATTTCTAGATTTACTCCATGTGGACTATTTGTTAATTTCTCAGTGTAAAGTAGATGTATTTAGTAACCATTGTTTAACATTATTCTTTATTAGGTTGACACTGTAAAAAAAATCATAAACCTTAATTCAGTAAAATGGGTGAAACATATTGTTGCTGCTGGTGACATTACAGCTTCTAGAGGAGTTGCTACAATAGTTAAAAATCATTTGATGGCACTATAATGGAGTAGCCACGACCCAAATGGTAGATGGTGCTATTTTACTTGTGAACTGCCTATGTTTAAAAAACCTTTCTTAGTCTTAGGTGTATATGCTCCATGTTTGCACCAAGTAACCTACCTATACGAGATATATAGAATACAAGAGAACTTTCCTAACTATTTATATATCATAGGTGGGGACTGGAATATTGTAATTTAAATCCAGAACTAGATTGAACAAATAAAGAAAACAAGCAACCTGCTCAACTTACTACATTAATAGCTAAAAGATTTTAAGGTGACTGACCCATTTGAAAACTATAAAAACAATCCGTCAACTAGTAAATTTGCTTATTTTTTGCCATACCACAAGTCTTGGTCTAGAATAAATATATTTTTAATATCTGAAACTTTACTAAATAATGCAGTTACCTGCAATAGTGAACCTAGAACAATATCAGATCACACAAAAATAAACATTACTATAAAGATGGTTAGCTCCATGCAAAGATCCCAAACACTAGCGAACTGGACTTTAAATACTAACATATTAAAGGAAAACGAAGTCTCACAAGAACTCATTGACATTCTTACCCAAGCTAAAAATAACCTAGAGGTAACAGATATACCATATGATATTGAATGGCAAGTGACAAAAGCCATTATTATGGGAATATTAATCAAAAAAGCTGTTCTCTATAAAAAATTAAATAAGGAAAAAGATATAACGATAGAATCAAAATTAAAAATTATAAAGCTAGAATTACAAACTAAACACTCACCAGAACTTGAAAGTCGTATGGTTACACTACAAGGACAACTACATGAAATTCAAGCACAACATTACTCTGTCAGTGAAATTAAACTTCTTCACAAATATGCCGAATGGGCTCAGTCACCCTCAGAAGCATTGGCAAGAATCATGAACATAAAAAATTCCCCTACCAAAATAAAGCAACTTAAATTTACAATAATAAAAATCTAGATACGGACGAAGATATTATAACAGCTTTTGAAGAGATTTATCAAAAACTATATGGTCCACATGACCAGTTGAATGAATTACTATTCCATCAATTCACTGAATAATTGCAATTTCCGGTATTGAATGAATTACAAATAAATAATCTTAAAGCCCCTATAAATGTAGAGGAAATCATTGCTGCTGTTAATAAGTTGAAACCAGGTAAATTACCAGGGCCAGATGTGGCAGAGTTTTATAAGACTTTTAAAAAACAAATAGCTCCAATACTATTGAAAGTATACAAATACGTAATAAAGTATGGTATCAAGGACCTGTATATCAACAACTCAAAAACTATACCAACTCAAAAACTATACTCATACCAGAACCAAGCTCTGATGCATCAAATCCAAATAACTACAGGCCAATAGCACTCATAAATATTGATATCAAAGTTCTATCTACAGTCATAGCTACCAGAATCAAAAAAAAACTTACCTTTCATTATATCTTCTGAACAAATAGGTTTTATGAATAACAGACAGGTATGGGACAATACACTCGCCATTGATTCAATCATTAGTTTAAAAACTAATGGTAAATGCCCTAGCTATGCACTATCAGTAGATGCGTCTAAAGCTTTTGACAGAGTAAAGTTTTATTTTCTATTAAAGATACTCAAGAAATTTTGCATTCCTGAAGAATATATAAACATGGTGAGGGCCTTATACAACAACGCTACAATAACACTATTTATAAATAAAAAGTTATCAAAACATATTCAAATCACTAACTGTACTAGACAAGGATGCCCATTATCACCATACCTGTTCAGTATATACATTGAACCTTGACTCCTTAAATATCACAAAAAACTTACCATCATCTTATGAATATTTCAAAAGTTCCAATAAAGTTAAGCTTTCGCTGATGATCTTAATATTTACTTTGAATTCCCTAATACAAATTTAAACAAGATCTTAAACTCCATTGAAAATTTTTCAAAAGTATCTAATTATGCCATTAACCCAAACAAATCAGTCATATTCCCTTTGAATACTTTAGGACACAAGGAATTATTTTTCCCTTAAACTGAAATAAAAGTCATTAATAATAATCTGTGTATCATGTTCACTCACTCCCAATGTGATTTGACTAAAAATAATTTGTTTAAAACGTGGGATAACATTACAGAAGACACTAAAAGATGGTTAAATCTTAACCTATCTCCAATATCTAAGGCGGCTATAGTTAAAATGAATATTCTCCCAAGATTACTGTTTCACTTAAACGCTGTTAATCAAAATATACCAAATAATTTATTTTCCAAACTTGAAACACTACTAGGGAAATTTATTTGGCATCGAAAAAATACAAGAATAAAATATTCTATATTAACACTACCCAAACAGAAAGGGGGCCTAGGATTACCCGATTTTCAAACATACTATGATATAAATGCTGGCCGAATTATACAAATAGCAAATTTTGAACCATCAAACAAAGCATGGTATCCAATATGGATTAAAATGTTATAATGTAATTCCATCAAATTTAAACCCTAAAGCAATGCCCTTTCTAAATTCTAAGACACTAAGGTATTTTAAAATCCACCCCATAATCATAAGAAATACCTTACTATTTCAAAAACTGGTATCCTCCATAAATCTTAAGGATACTTTATTAGGTCAACCAATATACCTAAATCCTAATGTTAAATTAAATAACACTATGGTAAACCTGAATCAGTACCCACTAATTAAAAATACCACTGTATGGGACTTCTACCAAGCCAATAACCTTTCAATTGAAAGTATAAGGCAAAGATTAGAAGTAAATAAATGTTATAAAAATATAATCAACCAAATACTATACCTGATAAACACAATTACTACAAATGTTAAAATAGACAACCATAATATGCAGCAAAATGTTATCAAACACATGTAGATTAATAACAAGAATTAGATACCAAGATGCACTTTTATATTCAAAATTTTGGGATGGAAAAAATAACATGATTACTGCGGTGGTGGTGCGGTAGCGTTGTCGCCTCACAGTAAGACGTTGTCAAGTTTGATTCCCAGCTAGAGCGTCTTCTGTGTGGAGACATGCTTGAATGGGCGTACCTTCGTTGAAGGTTGTGCGTCAGGGCCGGCAACTCGGCACGTAAAAAATCTACTGCCAATCATTAGTGGACCGGAGTTCTGCTGTGGCGACCCCTAACAGGGAAAAACTGAAAGACACAACAACAACTGTTGAACAAAAATCTGCTGCAATTGAGCTTATCTTGCAATTAACCCCTCTCAAAAATTAATTTATACACAAATTGTGATTAATAATAATGCCTATCACACACCACTCTTTCTAAGTAAAATCAGTCCTCTCTCTCCTTTTTGCCCCACATGTCCAAACAGCGTAGCTGATACCCTTCATATTTTCTGGAGCTGTAAGAATGTTTACAAATTATGGTGCTCGTTAAGAACCAAGTTAGAAAAAAAAAAAAAGGATACACTAAATCGACCCTGTCATGGGAAATTGCAATTTTACATGTATTCCCCACCAACTTTTCATATGAAAACACTTCATAGTAGCATTGTGTGCAATGATGAAATCATACAGAGCTCAAAATTGGCTAGATAGAATTAAAATTGCATGGGTTGAATTTAAAGGAATGGCTATGAAATATATATTAGCCAGCAAACTAATTACAAGAAGCCAAAAAAATAAAAACGTTCCTATTATAAGAAATACTGGAAAACGCTTATAGAAATCTTAAGGTAAAACTGGTCCAGGAACAAGGGACAAAAACATCACTATTACTCTAAGTAAATAAGGAAAAATAAAAGAAAATAAATATTTCAAAACTTGTACCCATCTTAAAATTAGAAAGGTCTAAGAAGTTTTAATATAATGTACATTTTGAGGTGACATCAACTGTATATAGTGTAAATAGTTATTGTAAGATGCAATTAAAGTTAGGCAGGCTAGAAATATTTTGATGAAACTGTTGGAATGTCACATTACATTATGATTTAAATATCTCTGAGTAGATTTGTCTTACAGTTTAATGTGAACAGTTTGAATGTTAGCTCATTCTGCAAATTGATAATTCAACACTGATGGTATATGTTCTGTATATCTTATTATGCTTATTGCAAATTGATATTCTGTGTATTTTGTCCTTATATATTTGTTTTATTCCTTTTCTTGTATTAAAAAAAACAGGAACATACAAAAAATATATATTTGGAAAAAAAAAATACAGTAAATGTGTGTTTTTTTCCCGTGAATAATTCTGTGGCAAGGCATTTCATATATGAAAAACATGAATTTAGTTAGTTAAGGTTTATGGTTATTTTACAGTGTGTACCTAATTTAAGGAGTGATGTTAAACAATGGTTATTGTATAAAAGTTAAAAGGTTCTAAGGACCAGTCAAGTATGATTTTTGATGTTAGTTATATATTCTTATTGGATCACTTATCTTAAAAGGACCATATTTCTTCTTGGAGGGGATCATAAATACTTGATTTCCAGTGCACTCTTGCTTGATGTCTTTCATTAGGATGGACATTTGAAGTGCCCTGTATATCAGGCGGGGTATATTTATGCTTAGGTGACTGTTTGTTTACAGTGTAAGTGGGCGGGTGAGCTGGTCTACTGAGCCTTTTCAGTCACGACCAAGTGTATTGAATATTAGGTGAATTAAGTTTAAAATGTTAAGACAGTATTAGCAAAGATATCAGTAATAAGAGCAGTAGCACAACAATCCATGTATATTTGACAAGCAATGTTAGTCACTAGTGGCAAGCGGTGGGTGATAGTAAAATAGATATTCTTGAAATGTGGCTGTTAATAAACTGGTTAACCAGCATCACCAAAACATTTGGAAATGGATTTATAGAGTAAGTGTTCACTTTCTGATAGTTTAAAGTACTGTAAAAATTTATAGTTTTTTTACATCTGTAGGAAGTTTATTTCTCATAACAGGTCATGTTCTGGAAAAAAGCTCTTTCACCAGTGGTGTTCTTGAACCTTGGTCTTGTGAGGGTAATCATGTCATCTTGAGTGTTTCTTAATGGATAGTTTACTTTGGTTAATAACTTTTCAGTAGGTCTACAGTAATGTATGGGTGTAGTTTTCACGGTTTCTTGTTTTTGTCACCTTGAAAAATTAACTTAGTTGTGCTTTGGAACTGTGATTAGAAGGTTATAGAGAGTGAAAGAGCGTAAGTGCTGTACAAGAAAAGCAAACCAAGGTAGGTGAGAAATAACTAGGGGAAAAGAGGGACATAAAATAGGAAAACTTTATTGCCAGGAGGAGAATAAAGAGAGGATCATATCTTGTGAAAATTAGAAAGGTGAGTGACAAAATGAAGGGCCAAAAGTAGTAATACTCAGGGCAAGAAGTGGTAAGGAAGAGAACAATTATGTTAGAGATGGATTTGATGACTAGACAAAGAACTGGAAAGCCACAAAATAAATGGCATGAAAAGACTTAACTAGAAAAATTGTACATTGTAAGAGCTCAGTGGCTCTTGGGAAGGCAGGAAGGGGAATGCAGTTGACAGTTTATGAGAAGGCAGGAAACATGGGAGAAGAACAGGGTTAAGATTGTGCTGAGTTATGTAGAATCATAAGCAGGAAGGATGCATGAGCTTTAAGTACTAATAGTGGAAGGCGTAATTGATTTACTTAGGAATAAGAGGATTACATGAAGGAATTGGGGCATTGTGGATCTTCCTTGGGGAGGAGCACTGTAACAGTAAATTAAAACTAGAAGCTGTCCTTACCCCCTTGGAGGAAAAAAAAAATCTCTCTCCGACAAAGCAGGGCACTGATATAGGTGGAACTAAGCTGTTTGATATATAATGTGCTATTTTGTTTTTCTCTGCATTTCTGATAGCAGCAGCAGATCCTTCCGTCATAGTGGAGGAATTTAATCTGCATAATGACTCGCATTATAGTGATTTTATTTCTTTAAGGCATCTATAGGAACTCATCCATAAACTGAAACTGTCTTCAAGAATCTGTAAATAAATGTGCTTGTGGTACAGAAATAACACTAGAGAACTATTACACAGGTCATTCCTCACTGTTGAGGACTGTAAAAAGCGTTTAACTTCATACTTAACCAAAAATGTTGTGAAGCTTTGGAGAATAGATCAAAGCAAATATTCTCCAAAATATTAGTGATATCTGAAATGGAGTAAATTATTTTTAAGAGTGCTGAAACTATTCACAGAAGAAAGGAATGTAGTGTGTTGGGCTGTCTAGGCTATATTTCATTATAGTACAGGAAATATTAAAATATACAGTAATTATCAATAATATCACTGATGTCAGTATGTAGCTAGAGTGTAAGCACTGTGGGGTTTTAGAAAAAAAATGCCCTTCCTGAAAGGATCCATTAAAGAGAAAGACTTAAATGATGTATCTTTCCCTTCCCGTCTTGATTCTGATAGTGAAAATGACAGTGAAGTTGGCGCTGTGCCACCAGGTGAGTGTACATCCCAGGGCTACAGTACAGTACAGAAGAACCATGATTTGACCAGGAATTGAGGTTGATGCATAGAGTAGGAGGGAGGTTGGAATGTAGGTCATGGAGGAGGATGTGCCTTCTCATAGAGAACCTTGTTCAAGTCAAGCATATTATGCTCATTTCTAGACAGAGATCTTTAAGAAAAGATTATTCCAATGAGATATGAGCTGCATCAGGTGATAGCAGGCTACTAGCTGACCTGCCTTGACTACTGAGTTTTTCTTCTGGAGTGTGAGGATGCTGAATGCTTTTCTACAGACAGGATTTCTATAGGGTATTTCTGCCAAGATTTGTTTGTTGAGCACTGTATATTTTTTGATGTGGGGGGGGGGGGTCTAGATGTATACTGGGTAGAGTTTGATTGTGGGGACTGTGATTAGCTTGTGAATGTGCTTTTCATGATGCGTCCCCCCTGCTGCAATTTAGATCCTGGCTAAATCTAGTGAGTATTCAGATTGCCCACTCCTTTATTTTACTTTGAAAGAGGCATTGATTACTGCAATCTTCATGAAATTAATCATGTCACCTTTCCTTCTAGAGAACTGACACCCTTTCTTCAACTTCTTGTTTATCAGGAAGGTGGCCTACATACTATTCATACTGAACATCTCATGATGTGCTAGATTCATGCCAGTCCAGTTTTGAATTAAAGCTCAACACAGATGCAGTTCTTACTGAAGTGGTCAGTAAAGTCTTGATGGTGAGGGATCAAAGTAAATATTCCATCGTAATCCCACTTAATTCCTTAGTGACCTTTGAACAGTGGACCATAATATCCTAAGTGAGATCCTGAGTTGCCCAGTTGGCTATTGAATACTGTCCTTCAGTGGTTTGCCTGTTAGCTGTCTGGATGTAGCCAGTGCATGCCTGCAGGTCTGCATGTTTCGGGCTCCTACCCACAAGAGTGTGCATATGACCACTGTGGTAGGTCCTGTTAAAGAGAAACATGTTTAGCTGTACCTCAACTTTCCTTCAGAAGGTGTAGCAGATTTTTAAACCACAGAGGACTGCTTGGATTCAGTCCTTGACTGGGCATCTGTAAATTGGTTGAAAACCACCCCATCTAAGACCAAAGCTGCTCTGTTGCATGCCATCATCTGTCTGTTATTACTACCTCCGCTGTCTCCATTGATCACATTGTTGTGGGAGTCATTTCAGGTTTGTTATTGCATTCTTGTTGCTCACATTGCTTTTTGTCAGATTGACATTGTCAGACCAAGTGTCATTTGTGACAGGACTACTTATAGCCATAGTCTAATGCTTTATAGCAGCACTGGACTTTTGGACAGTGCTTTGTGTTGAATTCTTCCACCTGATCTATTGTGGTGCCATGTTACTTGGGGCGTTTGTACAGTGATCTAGCTTGCCTGCAATGGATGCAGCATTCACCATTCAGGTTGCTCAGTGGTACTCACAGGACATGTCATCATATCTGTGTGATTTATGTCGACTTCTGATATCAGCCAGGTGTGTTTTTATGATTTTATTTTTACCTCTTTCATCCAATGTAATCTGGGTCCTGTTTGTTTGATAGAATTGGTGTATTCTGTCCCTTCCTAGCAGTTCATAACATCAGATTAAGGCCCCTGCTGTCTGCTCCAAAAGCTTGAATTGAGGTCTTTGGCTGGGTCTCTTAGTTACCTTGCTAGACGGCCCTTTTTAGTCTGCTGCCATCCCTGATTAAGGCAGATCTAAACAATCCTACCTTGGTTTGTGATTTACCATGGAGTTGACTGGTAAGAGAAGTTTTATTTGAATTTATATTTTATTATCACTGTTTTCACCGTTTGTAGGTAGGAAGGGAAAGCTTGTTAAGATTTACTTTGATCATTACTGTTAAAAAGAAGTGTGATTGCGAGCGCTGATTGCGAGCGCTTCATAAAGGAATTGCAGTTTTCATCTGGCTTGCAGAATTTGTATAGTCAGAACAACATTACTGTACTTACTTTAGTATTTGTTTATTGCTTGTGTGATTTTTTTGTAATAGAAGTTGATTTAAGTTCTTTTTTAATTTTGTGTTTACTGATTTTGATTATTCTTTTCTTTTATAATATTTTATTCATTTGAAGTTGAATATGGATTCCTTAAATGAGTATGCAATTAAGGATTTGCTAATTCACAAATATCTTGTACAGTGTAATAAATGCTATGCATATTTAAAGGTAGCCTCTGATAGCACTGGTGATCTGTGTTCCTCATGTCAAAAGTTGGATGATTTGCTTACCATTGTTAGAAGTAAATCTAGACTTGATTGCACTTGTGCGATTGTCACAGCTTGGAGAACTGTTTCATATATTGACTGGATTGGTGAGGTAATGTTAGGCAAAGAACAAATAGAACACATTTAGTAAATGATGCATCTATTGTCTGTAAAGATCATTCAACCCCTATGAAACAAGATGATGACCTTGACAACTTCGAAATTCTGGATGCAAGTATTCCGCAATCTCAGGATCCGGATTGTTTAAAAGGAAACAAAAAAGAAAGGAAAGAAGAAGTTCACAACAAATAACAAGGAAGAAAAAGGAACTGATTAATGTCTGTAAAATTAAGAGTACATACTAAAAAGGACACTGCTTTGTTATGTAACACACAGGTTGCAGGGAATGGTAATATTTTTCTAACAGAAAACCTTCAGCCTACAGAAAAAGGCATCATTTTTCCAAAAGAGAAGGTAGAAATCAAAATCAAACATGGAAGGACAGATGTTGACTACATGACTCAAGCTGTGGATATACAGTGCCAGCTGGATGAGAATTACGAAAAAAGTGGAATTAATAAGACTAGTGGTGATGAAAATCTATCCTTTGTAACAACTGATCGAGCAGATAATTACTGTATTAGAAGTTGAAGATTCTTTACAGCTGGTCAGCAAAAATATTCTTGTAACTGGAGATTCAATTATTAGAGAAACTGATACTTTATATTTGCAGAGAAAATAATGAACATCAAATAGCGTTATGCTTGCTAGGAGCAAAAATAGAAGATATGAAACCAGCCTTGGAGCACCTTACTGTAAGGAAGCATGGATCTCTTATTTATTCATGTTTGTACAAGTGTTCTCATCCGCAAGGATTCTGACTGTTAGTAGGGAGCTGACAGCCCTGTTAGAGAGTATAGCTTGCACTGTTGTTAGGATGTATTTTTCACAAATCACCTATAGAAATAATTATCAGGTCACTGTGAATGAAAAGATTTCTTTGGGTAAATATCTACAGGGAAAAAAATGTCCTGTGTTAAAAAAAAAAATGAAATGTATAAGGGCATCCAAGCCTGGTTTTGGGCACACATGTTCAGACAGGATGGCACGCATTTGTCAGGATCACGGAAGCGAATTTTTGCAGCAGATATTTTGCAGTATTTGACAAACACTAGGCAGGATTTTTGCCAGGACAAAGATTTAACAGTTCACAATTAGCAACATTTGATGCATCTCTGATGGCTGTTAATGCTAGGAACATTAATAACGTTTTTTTTATTGGAAAATTTGCTGCATTCCTACAAGATTGATGTTATTGTTTGTGAAGCATGGTTAAAGAACAATGACTGGAAATGGGTATAAATGTTTTTACTGTAAGAGACATTCTAACAAAAAATCAGATGGAGGTGTTAATGATGGGGATCAAAGATGGTTATGAGACCTGTGATTATTACAAGTTCAGTGATAACACAAATACTATAGACTGTGTAACTGTGACAATAAAGACAACCCTGGAACATATAACAATTGTTGGAGTGTATAGACCACCAAAGTCAAGTGCTGATGACCTAAAGGAATTCATAATTTCTTGCATGAAACACAGGAGGGAAGAATAATAATAGCTGGGGACTTCATTTTACCAGGAATAAACTGGAATAATATTGATTCAACAACATTAGTAAGGAAATAATTAACAATGTATTCAGGAACAAAAGTTGCTTCAGAAATTACTGTTACTTTAAGTGAAGTTTTACCACCGTTGATGTGCAGTGATCATGGGGTTATAAACGTTAATTTGTTACTTGATAGTTCTGCCAAACAGAGATTTGAACCAAAGCACAGAAGGTTATTTACAGATTATTTGGAAGCAAAACAGTCACTATGTCAAACTAACTAGAGTGAGGTGTTGAGTGGAAAAACTGCAGATGGAATGTGAAACGTTTTAAAAGAGAAATTGAGTGCAAAAAAATCAAAAAAAGTTTAACATCAGGAGCTAGGCATACAACATCAGGGGTATATATTTCCTTAAGAACAAGATATCTGATTAAGGTGAGAGACAAATATAAGAAGTGGAAGAGCAGTCAAACTACTGCTTTGAAAACTGAAATAAGCTGGACAAACAGATTAAGCATAGTGTGAGACAAGATCAAGAAAAAATTGAAAATTTATATAAAGATACTGAGCATAATAGGAAACCTGTGTATAGATGTACAAGACTTGGAAGGAGTAAAGACATACAAATTGATAAAATTTGTGCAGATTCTAAAATTTATTCTCAGATACAACAGATTATAGATAAATTTACAAAATCTTATGCAAAACAGTTTGGCTTCACAAAAAGGGTGATAAGTTGACCTAGTGACATGTAGGTATCCTCTGGTACTGGAATCAGGTTAGATTATATTGAAAAAGAACTGCACAAACTGGATCCAAACAAAGCACAGGGAGAAGACGGAATTAGTAACAATGACCTGAGAACACTTCAGCAAGAAGTTACAGTACCATTATATCTATTATTCACTAGGTCATATAAGTATGAAGAGATAGGAGGCATGCGCTTATTAAACCTGTCTTTAAGGGAAGGGGAGTAGGACAAACCCAGAGTCCTGTTGACCCTTAAGTCTACTTTCATGTTGTGGAAAGTAATGGAGAAGGTAATATTGGATAAGTTGTCAGAAATGGATAGGTTGGGACTTGAAACCATATTTCAGCATGCATATGTTGAAAATAGATCTATTACAGCCTGTAACATGATGTTCTATGATAATGTAACAACAGCTATGAATGAACAATTGTGCTGTAATGTAATTTGTGTAGATTTAATTTCAGCATTTGATAGGGTCATGCACAAAACACTGATCAATAATGCATGGCTTACAAATAGGACTTGGCAAGTATCATACAGCAACTGGACAGGTTAAATTCTTGGTTATAGTTAGGGTGTCCCACAGGGCTCTGTCCTAGGCCCTTACTTGTTTAGATTGTATCGTTCAGACCTAACCTTTTAATCGGAGGTGTTCTGCAGTCTGTATGCAGTCCTGAAATTGGGTAAACAGATTACATGTGTTACATGTAAGGCATGTCTGCAAAATAACTTTATACTAAATTGACAATATGGCCACAGGAGAATAATATGCTGATAAATACATCAAAAACTAAGCATAATAGACTTGGGAGACATAAATTGAAAGGTGAATATTTAATAAAGCACACAGTAATTCAAACTGTAGACTCATTTAAGGACCTGGGTATATGAGCAGATCCAGCCATGACTTTTTCTAATCATATCAACCAGTTGGTTAATGATAGTTGTATTACTGTAAGTTTTATAAAAAGATTTATAAAGTCTAGGAAATCAAAAATGAAGTTGTTGTTTGTTAGTTAAATTAAACACATGTTTGAGTATGGAATAACAATATGGAAACCCTATAAGAAAACAAGCATGAGTAAACTAGAAAGAGTACAGCGGAAATGTATCAAGGCCATCCATGGATATGAAAATTTAAGTTATGAAAGACTAAAATATTTGAAATTGTGCAGCGTCTCTTGTAGATATCTAAGAGGAGATGATATTTAGGTTTGTAGGGCATTTTTAGAGACCACTACCTCTGGGAATGTTTGAGGTTATCAAAAAGTATCGTGAAAAAATACAGTTCAGGGTAAAGTGCCTCTCACAAGCACAATCGAAATAATCCAAAGAATAAACTTCAGAGGCAACACCAAGACTATCAGAGCCGACCGTTTATTGTAGAACAAAAAAAAAACAGAATAAAATAAAACAAAGGCCAGTAAGTGCTTTCACGTTACACTGAATGCTTCTTCAGACTTCTAAAGACACTTCTGCTTCCTTCAAATTAAATACATAAATCACATTCAAGGCAGACCAATAGGAACAGTCTTTCTATTAAATTAATTTAAACTACATAGCCCAAATTTCAACATTCATTTGAGTTCTTACCATAAAACAACTCTAATACATTAGGAATAAATTAATAATGAGACTTTCCTAGTGATCAATAAAATGCTCTAAAAATTTCTTACAGTGATGGTTCAGTTTTTATTTATCTACAACAAATATAGCTTGACTAAGCTAAAAAATGTGTGTAAAAAATATATATATAAAATATATATATATAAAAAATAAATCTAAACATCACTGCCATCATAATGAAACATATTTCCTTATTAAATCATAGTCAATTAAAATAATACTCAAAATAATTTGTGATGGACATTCTAGAACTATGTTGACACTTGCAAACATTTAATGAGCAAGAGGTCTGTCTTTTAAGAAGGGTTTCAGAGAAACCCTATCATTGAGGTCATGTGCTCTGTCTGCTTGTAACCTAAGGATCCATCGAGCTTCTTGCTTCTCAGTATGGTTGCTAATATCTCAGAGTCTTGCTGTCTGGTTTATTAATTTTATAGCCGTGGAGCAAAATGTATGTGTTGTATCTGTATGCATGATGTGTTTGGCTAGAGTGTTCCCTTCGTCTTCTTTAATAGCATAAATGTGCTCCCTAACACATTCTCTCAATGTCCTGTTAGTTTTACCTATGTAGAACGAGCTACACTTCTGACATACAGCCAAATATACAAGGTCTCTGGTCTTAGAATCTGTATACAGATCAAAAGTAAACTTCTGGCCTGTATCTGGATGAGTGAAGGTGTTAGAACTAGACATGAAACTGCAATGATTGCATGTCCTACACGGAAAAGTCCATTTTCTGACTGAAGTGACTTGTTTCCTATCTGCTTTTTCATAGCATATTTGTTTCAAAGATTGTGGTGGTGTATGCAAAACTTGGTCTACTTCCTACTGCTCTTTTGACTTAATCAGTGGTTAGTATATGCCATTTTTTATGAATGATATCCCTGATCTTTTTTATTGTCATTCGTATAGGGTATCACTAATCTGTTTGTTCTTCCTGAATGCTTCACATTATTAACATCTTGATCAGGTCTACCTGTGTTCCTTTTAATATAGGGTTTCTCCACCGTATCCCTTCTAATCACATTTTCATCATAAAGTACATTGGTTTCATTACTAGGACAGCCTCTATCCCAAAATTCATGTTCTAAGTTGCTCAAAGTATGTTGAAAAACCGTGTCATTAATAGTAAGCCTGGAGATCCGTAAAGCCTGACCCTTAACTATGTATATTATGATAGATGTGTTGGGGATGCATGCTTGTACGATGCAACAAATTATTCTTTCTACAAGCTTTCCTAAACATCTCAGTGTGTATTACTTTCCTTTCTTTATGTATTAATGCATCTAAAAACTCTGTTTCATTTAGGGACCAATTGCCTGTGAGTGAAAGAAAGGTGTTTGTTCCATTTACATATTCTATAAATTCTTTAAGGGTTTCGATATCTCTCCATATGAAAACAACATCGTCCACAAATCGTTTGTAGTATTTAATATAAATATTATACTGTATATTGTGCAGGACATATGTTTCCTCCCAATACGTCATTACCAAATTGGTATATGAATTGGCGCAAGGAGTTCCCATCGCCACACCTTTCTGTTGTAAAAACAATACTGCTTATATATAAAAACATTGTTCTTTAAGATAATTCCATCAACATAGCCCATCTGATAAACAGTCTCATTATTAATGTATTCCTAATGTATTAGAGTAGTTTTATAGTAAGAACTCAACTGAATGTTGAAATTTGGGCTATGTAGTTTAAATTAATTATTTAATAGAAAGACTGTTCCTATTGATCTGCTTTGAATGTGATTTATGTATTTAATTTGAAGGAAGCAGAAGTGTCTTTAGAAGTCTGATGAAGAGTTCAGTGCAACGTGAAAGCACTTACTGGCCTTTGTTTTATTATTTTATTCTGTTTTTTTGTTCTACAATAAACGATCGGCTCTGATAGTCATGATGTTGCCTCTGAAGTTTTTTCTTTGGTTTATCAAAAAGTACTAGAGAATCATCAGACAACCTATGTTGAAGATTCTGTAGGAATGGTTCTCTAACAGAGTAGCTGATGCTTGGAACAGACTTCCAAATTATATGAAAGCAAGTCCTAGTTTAGATATTTTAAGAACGACCTGGACATTTATTACGGGAACAAGTGTTTTGGTATATTGGCAAGCTAGAAGGGCAATAATACCCGTGCTTACAATATTTGTATGTATGTATTTAAGATAGTTTCATTTTAGGAGATTTCCATTTTACTGATTAGGAGAACCTGTAGTGATCCAGGAAGCAGTATCACTTCTCCTTTCAGGACTGTAAATTATTAAACTACAAGATTTTGTTAACTTTATTGATTTATAATTATTTGCCATGCTGTTTTATTTCACAAACAAAGATGCTGATCTGAAGTAGTTAACTTAATTTGATCAGCAACCTGTGGGTATCAGATCTGACCCGGATCCGAGCCGGCAGCTTTCCAAGCTCCTCCCCCTTACCCATAATACCCTGCTACCTCCCTCCAGTCCTCAGATCTCGTTTGCCGCGGCTTCTTGAAGCACGAGTGATGAGCTTCTGGTCGTTTTGTGAGTGGTTTAATAGGGTTTTTTGCTCTGTTTTTCTCAAACTAAATTTTGTGTGTGTGTGTGTGTGTGTGTGTGTGTGTGTGTGTGTGTGTGTGGTCGTTTTGTGAGTGGTTTAATAGGGTTTTTTGCTCTGTTTTTCTCAAACTAAATTTTGTGTGTGTGTGTGTGTGTGTGTGTGTGTGTGTGTGTGTGTGTGTGTGTGTGTGTGTGTGTGTGTTAATCGACCCTTAGTTTATTTAGATTAAATTGTTTTAGTAGTCAGTTAGTCTTAACCTTTCCCTTCCCCTTATCTGTGTGTGAGGGTGTGTGTGTGAGTTGTCATGGCCGAAGGCCCTAAGGCCATATTTTCTAAATGCTCTGAGTGTGGCCATAAGCTGTCCCCAGCCGATGGCCACACTCAGTGCGTTATTTGCCTGGGGGTGGCTCATTTATCATCAGGCTGCCAGATCTGTGCCGCCTTCAACCCCCGGGCTTTGAGGGACAGGAAGACCAAGTTAATCTTTGCGGGCCTTTTGCCCGCGGATTCTGCTTCTTCCTCCTCTCCCTCAGTGGCACCAGCTGCGGCTGTTCAGCCAACTGTTCCTGCTCCCCTGGCCAGGACTCAAACTCCCACTGTGTCCTAGGGAGAGAGGGACTCCAGAAAGAAAGGCGAGATAGAGAGAAGGAAAGAGACAGGGAGAGGCATAGGAGCCATAAGCGGCAGGCTGATTCTGCCCACTCAGCCCCGCCAGCTAAGCATCTCCTTTCTCCCTTGAAGGTCTCTGGGTCTTCTCCCTCTTGGCTCCATTCTCCACGTTTCTCTCCGGAGCCGGAGGGGGAGACCTGGTCACCTTGGAGGTCATCGAGGCGGCCTTCCCGGCCAGCCTTGGTGGCTTCTAGATCAAAAAGGAGCCTTTCGGACACGGACATGGACCGGATGATGCGTCGCTTCCTCCAGGCCCAGATGCAGATAGGAGTGCTCTTGCCCCCCCCTTTGGGAGGGGGAGCTCGGCCCCTTTCTTTGCCCCCATTGCTCCTTCTCCGATTCATTATCTGGTTTTGGAGCACTCTGATCTGGGTAGCATCGGAGCCGGCGCCGATAGCAATCGCTACTTCGCTGGCTGTACCCTCGAGTTTGTCGGGTCGTTTTTCGGATCCGAGCTCTCGGGGCCATGAGCCGAGCCTCGGATCCGGAGGGGTGAGTGTGTCTTGGGCTCCGATGCGGTCGGAGCTCACTTCTCTTTCGGGTCCAATCACTCCGGCTCCGATCCACACGTCTGATCCGAGGGGGCTGCTCTCTGATCCTAGGGAGAGCGGTTCACCTTTGGCCTTCGACGTCGTGGAGAGGGTCCTCTCGAGGGATTCGAGGCCCCAGGCTTGTGCTACGGATCCACCCGCCATTCCCGGCCCCCAAAAACCTTCCTCGGATGAGTCTGTGTTTCTGGAGGTGTTTGACCCAGGCCCATTTATCTCTTGGGTGTCCCCTCCTGCCGACCCTTTGGTAGATCTTATAAATACCAGGGCATGGAAGGAGCCGGACACTGTAGAGCCGATCCCCAAGAGACCAGATAAGATCCTTAGTCCCCTAGCACATTGGGAGTCCATCACGACAGATTGCTGTTTGCTCCGAATAATATCCAGAGGTTACTCTATTCCCTTTGTGAACCCTCCCCCTCATTTGGGGGGCCTCCCCGATGTCCCACCCAATCAGAGGGAGGCGGCAGCTTTAGAGATAAAAGAGCTGCTAAGAAAGAGCCATCCAGCGCGTCCCCCCAGGCCAGTCCGGATCAGGCAATTACTCCAGGTTCTTTTTGGTACCAAAAAAGACGGGGTACTTAAGGCCAATTCTTGACCTGTCTACATTGAACCTGTGCCAAGGAGAAATTCCGGATGGTCACCATTCAATCTATTTTCCCCCTTCTGCAGGAGAACGACTGGATGTGCTCCATAGACCTCAAGAATGCGTACTGTCACATTGTAATGAATGGGCGATCCAGGAGGTTTCTCCGCTTTCGGTTGGGAGCCAATCATTATCAGTTCAGGGTCCTCCCTTTTGGCCTCACCACAGACCCCTGGGTGTTCACCAAGGTCATGGCAGTTGTAGCGGCCCACCTGAGGCTTCAGGGAGCACAGGTCTTTCCTTACCTGGACGACTGGCTTCTCGCCACTCCCACGAGGCATCTACTATGCTCGGCCAGGGATTATTTCATGCGTTTGGCCCACCAATTGGGGATCACTATAAATTACAAAAAATCGTCCTTTCAGCCTGCTCAGGTCCTGGACTTCATAGGGGCCAGAAGAGACACGCTTCAGTCCAAGGCCTTCTTGACGTCTGACAGACTCCGCAACCTAACTCTCCATGTCTTAGCTCTTCTACAGTCTCCGGCCCCACCAGCGGAATTAGTCCTGAGGACTGTGGTGGCTATCAACCTTTCACCCCTAGCCCGCTTGAATATGAGGGTTCTTCAGTGGACCTTGCAGGTCCAGTAGTCCATCCTTCGACATCCTTTGTACTCCCCGATTCCCATCAGCAGGGTTTGCAGGGAATCTCTGCTTTGGTGGCTCCATTCCCGAGAGCTTTGGGAAGGGCGGCCCTTTTTGATGCCTCTACCCCAAGCCACGGTGACCACGGACGCTTCTCGCCTAGGATGGGGGGGGCATTGCATGGGCAGGACCGTCCAAGGCACGTGGACTCCAACTGAGACCATTCTGCATATCAGTGTTCTGGAGATGAGGGCAGTGCTTCTAGCATTGCAAGCTCTCCATGACCTTCTTCCTCTAGGGACTATTGCAATTCAGACAGACAACATGTCAGTGGTCTGGTACATCAACAAACGGGGGGGGGGGATCCGGTCTTACCCCCTTTGCCGAGAGGCCATGAGAGTTTGGGAGTGGGCGATATCCACCAACCGTTTTCTGCTAGCAACGTACATCCCGGGTCGGTCCGACATTTTAGCAGACAAGCCGAGTCGAACTATCCTCTCACCTTATGAGTGGTCTCTGAACCCCTTGGTAGCGAAACAAATCTTCCTCAAATGGGGTCAACCTTGCTGCGATCTGTTCGCATCACCTTCGAATGCAAAGTGCAGCGAGTTTTTTGCTCTAATCCCTCCACCGGGGAGAGCCCCAGATACGCTCTAGTTCATGCTTGGCCATCCGGTCTTCTTTATGCTTATCCTCCTCTCCCGCTAATGACAAAATTCTTGCAGAAAGCTCATCGGTTGGGGAGCAAGGTTATCCTCATAGCCCCATTCTGGCCTCATCAAACCTGGTTTCCATACCTACGGTCTCATCTCATAGCTCCTCTTTTGATCTTAGATCCCATTCCGGATCTGATTTCTCATCCTTCGGGATTGAAAACTCTGAACCTGGATGACCTCAAGCTTTCTGCTTGGTTGATCCAGTTCCGTCAGTGGCTAGGACTCCCGGCATCTCGTCCGCAGTTAAATCCATCCTGGTGGCAGCACATAAGCCTTCTACCAGGAAAGTCTACAGGAGTAAATGGAAACGTTTTTCTATCTGGGCCAGGCAAAGGAATTTGGACCCCTTTACGGCTCCCATTCCAGCAGTACTTGAGTTCTTATCCCACATTTTTCATCAGGGGGCCAATTCTTCAACTGTGAAGGTTCAAATGATGGCCATTTCCCACTTCCACATCGGAGACAATCTTGGTCCCTTAGCTTCCTCTAAGATCTGTAAGACCTTCTTGAAGGGCACCTTTCTTTTAAGACCTCCTGTCAAGAATGCAGTTCCTCCGTGGGATCTAACCTTGGTCCTCCAGGCTCTTACTGCCCCCCCCCCCCTTTGAGCCTGCAGCTTTTGTTGACTTTAGGTATTTGTCTTGGAAAACTGCCTTCTTGATTGCTATTACCTCAGCTAGAAGGGTATCGGAGCTTCAGGCCCTTTGTTCTAAACCTCCGTACCTTGTCTTCCATAAGGACATAGTATCCCTTAGGACTAATCCCTCCTTTTTACCTAAAGTGGCTTCCGAGGCTAACATCAACCAATCCATTAATCTGCCTGTTTTCTTTCCTAACTACCAGAACAAAGGAGAGTACAGACTCCATTCATTAGATGTGCATAGACAGTTGTGCTTTTATTTGCACAGAACAGCTGCCTCTCATAAGTTGGAGCAGCTCTTTGTTTCCTTTGCTAAGCCATCTTTGGGTAAACCAGTAATGAAGGTGACTCTAGCTAGGTGGATATCTCACTGCATTTTGCTCACGTATAAAATTTCTGGTCGGCCTGAGCCCGTGGGGGTTCATGCTCATTCTGCCCGTTCTATGGCTACCTCTGCTGCCTTTTGGTCAGGGGTACCCTTGGATGACATTTGTTCTGCGGCTACTTGGGCTTCCTCTCGTACCTTTATTTCTCATTATAAATTAGATCTGATATCCAGAGGGTGGGCAGCCTTTGGCTCTGCAGTGCTCCGGAATATTCTTCCTTTAGGACCTCCCAAATTTTTTGGTAGCTGGGGACTCTGTGCCACAGGTTGCTGATCAAATGAAGTTAACTACTTCAGATAAAGAAGTTATGTACTCACCATAACGTTCCATCTGAGTAGGTAACTTCATTTGTCAGCAACCGACCTCCCCTCCGTCCCCCTAACCTGTAGTTTGTTACCTGAATAATTAAGTGATTCACTCCTGGTAGGTATTAGGTTAGGATGTTCAGGTTTTGCTTGTTTGGGTGCTGTCTGATAATTGGGCAATCTCGATCTGAGGACTGGAGGGAGGTAGCATGGTATTATGGGCAAGGGGGAGGAGCTTGGAGCTCAGATCTCTAGCTTGGAAAGCTGCCAGGTCAGATCCGATACCCACAGGTTGCTGACAAATGAAGTTACGTACTCAGATGGAACGTTATGGTGAGTGTATAACTTCTTTTTTAGTGCTGTTTATTTTCTGAATGTACAATTCATAATCAAAAAGTGCGAAGAAAGACCAAACTTCGTATTGTATCCTAGTAGGTAATGAAGAGCATGGTTACATGCTTTAGGCCTTTAGTGATACAGGAAACTCTTCACAGCTAGTAGAGGATCTTTCTTATGTTTTAGTAAGGGCCAGATGTCCTTCAAGGATGCATCTGCAGTCCTAACATATGGGTTGTCCTGCCTCAGGCAGCCCTTCGGTCGGCCGGATTCCAAAGTCTGGGTCTGGCCTCTGCTGATGTCGCACTTCACCCGACATCATAGCTGCTGTGAATTGGGTATAAAGGCATCAGCCGATGCCATTTTCCTCAGTCTTTCTTGCCGCGCAGTGCCCGAAGCAGAAGCTGTTCGCAAGTGCCGGTCGGTCAGATCCAGAGATTTCTACTACCGAAGACTTCTAAAAAGCTAAGTACCCCGTTGGGGACTCTTTCTTGTCTCAGCCGATGTCAGAAAAAGTAAATAATTGTTTAACTTGTGGGAAACAAATACCTCATAAGGATTTCCACTCTTACTGCCTTCCTTGCTTAGGCCCAGACAACGATGTATCAGCTTGTCTAGCTTGTGCTTCCTTCAACCGACGGACACTTAGACGTCGGTCGGAGTTTGCAGAGGAGTTTTTTGGTCCCGCTTTTGCTTACAAAATGCCGTCGGAGACTCCGACTTCACAATTAGCTAAAAAGCGTAAGGAAAAAGACCGACACTCGCGGTCCACGGTTTCGGCCAAAACCACGGTTAAGCCAACCGCGAGTGTCTCGGTTTCGTCTGAAACCGAGTCCTCGGTTCTTCCTTCGGCCGAAAGCATGCCTCCGACAGCCGAGGCCTCACACAGCATGGCTGAATCTGCTACTGAAATTTCCCCTGCTGTAGCAGACACCCAGGATTTATCAGATACTATTCCTTTAGACATATCTACTCTTGCACGTGGAGCTGCTAGGCCCCCTGCATGTATGTCTATCAAGGCTTTTTCTGGGGCTAAAGCAGCTAAATCTTCTAAGGCCTTGCCTGCTAAAACCCCCTCACACAGGCCTAACTCTAGTTCCCAAATGCTCAGCCTGGCTGAGGATCTCATTTCTTTGATCAGGGGATCCCAACCTCACCCAGACAGGGCCTCTCAACCCCCTCCAGAGAAGAGGCCTAGAGCAGAGCCTCCGGATCCAGTTTCTACGGACTATTCCTTGGATGATTCAGAAAACTCAAATCCTCCAGAAGGCCCTTATTCTCCTTATGAGGATTCTGATGCAGAAGACTCCATTCCTTCTGCCTCTCCTCCTGAGGAATTTTCTTTTGGGGAAACCTTACATGCTATGAGAGAGCAATTTCAATGGCAGGGCCAGGATTTTTCAGATTCAAGGAAAAGGCTTAGGACCTTTTTACATTTGCCACAGCATAGGCCTTTAGCCATTCCTCCAGTACTAGCAGTTGTGGATGATGCATTTAATGATGCCTGTACTGCCCCTGACTCTCTTCCCCCCGCCCCTGCTAAGCCCGACAGATATTACAGGGTCCTGGACACACACTTTCACTTGTATAAGGCTCCTATTGCAGATCCTGAAACCATTTCACAGGGCCCCAAAGCTGTAGCAGCTGCCTCTGCCAAAGGGCCCCTGCCCTCTGAAAGAGAATCTAGAGCATTAGAGAGATGGGGTAAAAAAGTTTATACTTCTGCTACTCTTTCGGCTAGGGCCTTAAACTGTCAATTCCACATGATACAGTATCAGGAATTTTTGTTAGACCAGCTAAATAAAAAACTGTCCTCTCCTGAACCTATAGACCGTAAGTCCCTTCAGGATTTGGTACATAACACTCAGCAGGTCAGTAATCATTCCTTAAAATGCGACTATGATGCACTGGAGGCTTCCTTTAGATCAGCTATGACTGGAACAGTGATCAGAAGGGATGCATGGTTAAAAGATCATTCCTTACCAGACCATGTAAAGTCAAAGCTCCTAGATGCTCCCATGGAGAAACAAAGTTTGTTTGGCTCCCCTGCACTGCAAGTGCTAAAGAAGGTGGAAGAAAAAGCAAAATCTGTCCAAACAGTCAAGGATTTCTTACAGGTCCAGCCTCCGAGGTTTAGTAGAAATTGGCCTTCGGAGAATTGGTCCTTTCCAGACATCTCCAGAGCACAGAGAGGCAGAAATAGGCGCCCAAGAGGCAGATGTCAATCCAGAGGTGCCTACAGGGGATGTCAGTGGCAGCCTAACAACCGGAGAAGCATTGCCACAGATCCAGCTACTACCACTTCCACAGGGCAGACACAATGACTTGACTCTGATACCGCCTACCAGGGAACAACTGGAAGCACCCTTAGGCAGAAAGCTAGCCTTATTTTCCTTAAACTGGCATTACATTACAGGAGACAAATGGATTTTACAGACAATAGACAAAGGCTACAGGTTTCACTTCCACACACTACCAAAAAAGAGAGGAATGCCAAACCTACCACCAAACCAAAAAACAAACGCTCTAGGACAAATCAACCACTTACTAAGGATGAGAGCTATAGAAAAGGTACCGCCTATGGAACAAGGACAAGGATTTTACTCCAGACTTTTCCTGGTACCAAGGAAAGAAAACCAATGGAGGCCTATTCTCGACCTGTCCGCTCTGAACACATATCTCATTGTTCCAAAATTCAAAATGCTGACCCTACAGCAACTTCTTCCCATGCTGGGCAAGGAGTCTTGGCTGGTGACTCTAGATCTCAAGGAGGCATACCTACACGTCCCTATACGATCAGATTGCAGAAGATACCTCAGATTTCTTGCAGGATCAGAGCATTATCAATTCTCAGCATTGCCCTTTGGCTTATCTACTGCGCCCAGAGTATTCACGAAATGCCTGGCATCAGTAATTGCTCATTGCAGGCTTCAGGAAATTCAGATTTATCCATACCTGGACGACTGCCTAATACAAGCGGACAACAAGACCAAATTAACAAAAGATTTGGAAAAGGTTATACAACTACTGCAAGCCCTGGGATACACAGTCAACATGAAAAAGTCAAGGCTGGTACCATCCCAAAGGAAAACATTCTTGGGTGCAGAACTGGACACTTCAAATCAGATGGCATTTCTCACAGCAGAAAAGCAAAAGCAACTACCACTCTATTTCATGGCATTAACAACACAGAACCAGCTTACAGCAAGGAAAGTCCTGCAAGCCCTGGGTTACATGGCATCCTGCATAATATTGATTCCACATGCCAGGCTGCATATGAGGAAGTTGCAATGGTACCTAAGGAATATATGGTCTCAACACAAGCACAGTCTAGAAGCCCAGATTCCAATAATTCCATGCCTGAAACAAGAATTCCTGTGGTGGGCTCAGGCCTGTCAGTTGAACAGAGGACTGCCTTTCCACAAACCTCGCCCAAGCCAGACTATCACCATGGACGCCTCAAACCTAGGCTGGGGGGCACACATGGTGGACAAGTGTATACAAGGCCTATGGACACAAGACCAGCTGAACCTACACATAAATCAAAAAGAGATGCTGGCAGTGAAACAGGCACTTCAGACATTCAGACCGTTTCTTCAACAGGGTCATTTGCTGATAAGGACGGACAACACCACAGTCATGTGGTATATCAACAAACAGCGAGGCACACACTCATATCCTCTATGCCGGATGGCAATGGACCTGTGGAATGTGGCCCTGAACCTCAACATTCAACTCCAGGCCATATTTGTGCCAGGAAAAGAAAATATACTAGCAGACACCTTAAGCAGAACTACCACGGATGCCCACGAATGGATGCTGCATCCAGACATCTTCAAATCCATAACAAAGAAATGGGGACTACCAGAAATAGACCTGTTCGCATCCCCACACAACCACCAATTGAGGAAATTCTGCACAAGGACATACCACCCACTTGCTTGGAAGGTGGATCCCTATCCTTCAGTTGGGAAAACCTGACAGCATATGCATTCCCACCTCTTCCTTTGATGAACAAAGTGCTACTGAAGATCAAAGAAGATCACCCAAGGATCATCCTGATAGCTCCAGACTGGCCGAGGCAGCATTGGTACCCGCTACTGAGGAGTATGTCTCGGACACACGCATGGCCTCTACCTCTAGTTCCTTTACTGCTAACACAGAACAACTACAAGATCCTACATCCAAACTTGAAAACACTGCAGCTAGCCGCTTGGAATATTACATAAAACAAAATAACCCAGATTTATCTCAGAGGGTTAAAGACATTATCCTGGAGGCTCGCAGACCCTCCACAAGGAAGACTTATTCAGCCAAATGGAAAAGATACCTCATTTGGAGTGCAGCAAAAGGAGAAAATTTATCATTAGCAAACATAGCTAACATCCTGGAATACTTAGCAGAACTTTTCCACAATGACCTGTCTTACTCCTCCATTAAGATTCATGCATCAGCAATTTCAGCAGAATACAATATGGATCCTCCAGTCTTCTCTCATCCTCTACTCAGGCAGTTTCTGAGAGGAATTAAAAATGTAAAGCCTCCAAGGAAGCCACCTCTGCCTACATGGGACCTTAACTTTGTGCTGGAAAAGTTAACACTCCCCCCTTTCGAACCAGCAGCAACAGCAGAATTACAGTTCTTATCTTGGAAAACAGCTTTCCTGCTTGCAATCACTTCAGCAAGAAGGGTTTCTGAATTACAGGCATTAGTGGCAGTACAGCCCTTCCTTATCTTCCATCAGGATAGAGTGTCCTTGAGAACTAACCCTACTTTTATGCCAAAGGTGGTCTCCAGAGTATCATTGAACCAAACAATCCACCTACCAACATTCTTCCCCAACCCACAGAACAGGGGGGAAAGGATACTACATACCTTGGATGTGCACAGGCAATTGCGCTACTATCTGGACAGAACCAAGAACAATAGAAAAACTGACCAGCTTCTGGTAGCATATGCAACAGGAATGGAAGGAAAAGCAATTTCAAAACAGACAATCTCAAAATGGATAGGAAATTGCATTAGATTTTGTTACTCTTTTCATGGAAAGACAACTCCAGAAAACATCAGACCTCACTCCACAAGGGCTACAGCCACTACTACAGCTTTCCTACGAGGAGTGGGTACCAAAGACATTTTAGAAGCTGCTACTTGGAGCTCCGTGCATACATTTGCCAAGCATTATAATCTACCTTTATACTCCAGATCCCGAGCAGGTTTTGCAACTGCTGTTTTGCAAGGGATCTTAACTACACCATAATCATCTTAGTACCTCCTCCCCCAGTTTGGCTATGGTATTCTACCCATATGTTAGGACTGCAGATGCATCCTTGAAGGACATAGTACAGTTTTGTACCTACCATAAATGTAGATGTCCGAGAGGTATGCATCTGCAGTCAGGATTAACCACCCTCCTTCCCCTCTGTGGTACTCCTAGGGTATTTGCCCATCTTGTAGCTAGCTGGGGGAATCTATTATGGTGTATTTGTTTGTATATATGTATATACATGTTTATTTTTGTTTGCTCTCTACTGTTTGGAATCATTTGCATTTATCCAAATTTAGCCTTCCTAGAGGGCACCTGGCATCTGGGGCAAGAAACACTGAGGAAAATGGCGTCGGCTGATGCCTTTATACCCAATTCACAGTAGCTATGACATCGGGTGAAGTGCGACATCAGCCGAGGCCAGACCCAGACTTTGGAATCCGGCCGACCGAAGGGCTGCCTGAGGCAGGACAACCCATATGTTAGGACTGCAGATGCATACCTCTCGGACATCTACATTTATGGTAGGTACAAAACTGTACTTTTTATCTACAAGCTTATCTTGTTTTTTAGATGCTCTTATTCTACCAAACCTGTTTGCAGGAGCTTAAAGTTTACGTAGTCTGATAGTAAGCCTTCCATTTGGCAGACGTATGGCTCTATGTGGAAACTTTACAGTTTTATTGGATATGTATACCATATTGGGCTGGTCAGTTAGTTTATTGATGTTCTTGATTTGTTTTTCTGAACTGGGCTTCATTCGTTCATTGGTCAGGGTGCATTTATCAACTGTTTCTGTGCAGCATGAGAGGGCTGTACTGTGGTTTGTCATGCTTTTTAAAAGCGTGTTGCATCTCTTTCCTCCTTTAAATAATTCTTCCTCTCTATGGGTTCTGAAGGTCAGGGTGCACTGACTTGCCCAAGAGTCCATTTCATTGGGCAAGCTCGGGGATATTGAACCTCGTGTTATGGAAAATCTTTTTTTTTTTCCTGAAACCAGCGCATTTGTGCATTACATGTTTATGCTCGTGGTCTGTTATGTGCAGTAGGTGCTTGTCCTTTCAGAAGACTACCAAATCCCTCTGGGTAAGCCTGTGTTTCTTTCCAAAAGTGGTTTGGATATTTCACTGAACTAGTCCACCTATGTCATATGTTGTGATGGCAACAGTTAAGATAGAGAACATTTCTCACACCAGGTGTGCATTGACAGCTCAGGTTATTCTGAATGTCTGTGCAAGTTTAGGCAGACTGATTGTTTTGCTCCAAGTTGTACCATGATCTTTGGTACATTGTTGGTGTATAAATTCCACACAAAAAAACAAGTTCAATGTAGTGCGCATATTGAATGAATGTGAGTAATTGACATTGGTGTGAGTGAAAAGTAGCAATCGACTTTCGTGTTATACTTAATAAATATAAGTAGGTTGCAAACATACAAAGCATGCCTAGGAAGTGTGGTTTAGGGATAAGAGGTATTTAGTATTTCTGTAATCACAAGTGTAAACTTAAACATTACATCACCCTAAGAGACAGATTTGCTCCCCAGTATGTGTAGGGCTTTGTTCCCTTGTCATAGTGCAGAGGTTGTATTTGTGTCCCCCTGTATACTTTGATATTGAGATGTCTACCCTGGTGCATTTGAACACTCTTCTCCAAGGAAGAGGCTTGAAAGGGTGTGAATGTGAAATACATATTTACCTTTTTCTGAAGCCTGAGAGAAGGTCATTGGAAGTTGAAGTGGAGTGTCTGGACTGCAGCTTGTACTGTTCACCTAGAAATAGCTGTTGTCCCTGTTTAATCCATTATCTTACTTCCTATGGTTGTGTTAGTTTACATGAAGAGTGAGACTTGTCGCATAGTGGAAAACAAGTAGTCTGATTATGCTTTTGTTTTTTACCAGCTGATATTCTGAAGTGTTTCTTTTTTTAATACTCCCTTTTAGGTACAGTGTAGAAAATTCCTATATTGATGAGAAAAAGTGTACCTGTGATGCTCTGGGTGAAATTGCCTATAATACTTGGTAAGTGTAGTCATTGATTATTTAGTCTTTTCAACTGCAAAACTAAAGTAATTTCAGTGCAGTGTGTGTGCTTGCACATAAGACATATACTGTGTGCAGATTGTGCTCAAAATTTTGCTAAATCAATGTCAGGTTGACCTTGTCTTTTATCTTAGCCATATGCTATGGCCAAAGGCAGGACTTAGCACCAGAGTTCATGTCCATCAATAAACTTAACACACTCATAAAGCCATACAAGCCACCCTTGTTTCTGGAAATGCTAACCGATCTATTTACTGTGCGTTCTTGAATAGTCTGACTTTTCGAGGTACTTAAACCAATTCTGGTGGTGGTGGCAGTATATTTCTAGTTTTAGAATTATTTGCTTTCACTGTATTGCTTCTTGTGAATTATGTAACATAACATTCATTAGTTCTTCCTGTTCTTAAGGTTCCTGACTGCGGAAATTATAAAATGATTCAAAATTAGCTCAAAATGGACTTGAATCTTCAGGCCTAATCTCACATTTGTAAGGTGATGTTTACTGCTTTTACATGCCGTGGTCATTAAAGGGAGTGCACTAAATCCCAGCTCATGTCGTTTCTGCCACCCAAATTCACTTTCTGCATGATTTGCTTTGGAAGTTCATCAGTCATTAGGCCTTGATCTTTGGATGTGATGACCTTTTTTATTTTCACTGTATATGTAGAGCTCTATTAACATCGTCTGTTTAAAGTTTTGTTGTGATTTAAACCTGTTATTTTCACTATTTTTCTTTTCAGGAGAGCATCACAGTTTTGACATGTAAGGAATTTACAAGTTTGTTTGCTTTCTTAGAATGCAGGAGATAAGTGGTTTTAACTCATGATTGTTGTCAAAGGGCTTCAGCTCCAAGAAGAGTATGCCTTATGCTGCATGCTTTAAATTGTTCAGTTGCACAAGTTATACCTGTTTGTTCTGGGTGTAGGTGTGCAACAAAAAGCAACTGCAGTCTTCTTCTTTCGGCTTTTTCCCGGTTAGGGGTCGACACAGCAGATCACTGTCTGCTCGTGATTGGCAGTGGAGTTTTTACGGTGTCGAGTTGCCAGCCCGGTGCCCAACCTTCCACAGAAGGCGCACACATGCACGCACTCACACCTAGGGACAATTTAGTGTGTGCAATCCACCTACAGCATGTCTTTGGGATGTGGGAGGAAACCGGAGCACTCGGAGGAAACCCACATGATCACAGGGAGGACATGCAGACTCCACACAGAAGGCACCCCAGCCGAGAATCGAACCAGAGAACCTCTTGCTGTGAGGAGACAACGCTAACCGCTGCATCACCGTGGCCGCCCAAAAAGCAACTGCAATATGTGTTTTTATTTTAGTTCTGTTTCTGCTTTAGCTATCTTTATATCACTGGTGTTTGAGTAATGGATTGCTGTATCCTTGTTTTTTGAGAAGCATTCTAGCAAGTGCTTATCTTTAAACTGTTCTCCTAACAAATTTTAACTATTTAACTTGGATGTAGTAGCACATCAAATACTAGCTCCAGGGTATACAGTTTTATTTTATCT
Source organism: Protopterus annectens (assembly GCF_019279795.1). Classification (NCBI taxonomy): domain Eukaryota; kingdom Metazoa; phylum Chordata; order Ceratodontiformes; family Protopteridae; genus Protopterus; species Protopterus annectens. The sequence continues at coordinate 652,276,775 of NC_056750.1, forward strand.
TACCCTACTTTATTTTACTTTATCGCAGTAGTTCATGGCAATAAATAGTTCTTCCTTTGGTTCTTGCTACTTACAGAATACTTTAGTAAATTGTTTTAGGTGGAGAGCAGTCATGCACATGATACAAAGACTCCTTTAGACAGTGAATGTAACTAATGGACAACCGTGGTATACTGTTTGCTTAAGTCATGCTGTCCGAGTATTTTCAAACACTGGTCACTTTTGCAGTAGCCTAAGCTTTATGGGTCCTACCTGTCTCTTGTCTTGTGTACTTGAATAAGACAATAAGGCGGGTTGTTCGTTTAAGTAGTTTATTACACAAAAACACATCAGGATGGATAGCAGGAACATGAAACTTAAAGGAACTAACTGACCGACTACTACAAACATGCATGCTTACACCTTGGCTGCTCACTACAAAATGGGCACTTTTGCTTGCACGTGCTCAGTACTTATATGCACATGCCTACTGACTGGAAAACTTCTTTAAGGTATATCACACAATCTGATCGACATCCTCCCTCTTTACTGACCTATCTTGCATTGGCAGTGCCATTTGAATAGGCATGCAAATTATACAGACACTAATAAAACATTCATGTCCAAGTTGCCATGTATCTGGAACTAGGTCTGGAAATGTGACCTGATCTTGTAATGCAATAGTTAGGACTGGGTTTAGCAACAGGACAGTCACTGGGGAGAAGGTTCTGCTTTAGGACTCTTGGTGATATTCTCAGGAACAGGTATATCTGATGTAATGTCCTCTGGTACTGGAACATTGGATAAGTCACTCGGAGAATTAGTATCTCCATTACAGGCAAGATGCTGTAACACTGGTTCGGATACCGGTAATAAATACTTCTGGTACCACCAACATTCCATTTTTGTGATTCCATGATGTGTGATCTCAGGTCTTGACACACACTTCACAAATCCAATAAAATCAAACCTTTTGTTGTCTGCATCCTCACTATCTCCCCTTCTTTTAATGGATTAAGTGGTTTGCTGGTCTTATCATGCTAGGACTTCTGGGACAAACGCTTTTTCAAGAGTTCAGCTTTTACTGCTTTGTTTTAGGCACATGGAACCAACAAATTGCTACTGTTGGTAATGTAGTTCTGGTTTGTCTTGCCATATGTCTGTGGGCAGGTGAACCAAGATGATGATTATCAGAAAGAATGTTTCTGAGATTCAGGAGATTTAGAAAAACATTGGCATTGTCTCGTGTCATTTTCTCTAACAGCTGTTTTGCACTTTGAACTGCAAGTTCAGCCAAGCCATTTTTCTGTGGATATTCAGGACTACTCGTAATAGGGCCAGTGCCATATTTCAGCACATCTTTTGAACTGCTCACTTGTAAACTGTGCAACTTTGTCAGAAATGACTCTGTGCAGATTACCATGGACAGAAAAATGTCTCAACTTAGTAGTGACATTATTGGACATGAGATTAGGAAGCAAATCAATCTCAAACTGATTTGAATAAGAGTCTAATACCAAGTAATATTGACCCATTCCCCTTGAAAATGGCTGTAGCTGCTGTCGACCAAGGTAGTTCAGAAATCTGGCTTAATTGAAGTGGTTCTTTTTGTTGATGTGGTTTAGTACTATTACAAACAGACAAAGATGGTAGTTCTTTTCCAATGTCTTTTGGCATAGAAGGCCAAAATGCTAGACCTCTTGCCCTTCTTTTGGTTGAATCGGTTCTTGGGTGACCACAATGCAAGATCTTAATATTCCCTTGTTGCAAAGATTTTGGAATGATCTCTTTTGGTCCTTTCATGATGATATCATCTTTCATCAACATTTTGTCTCTGTAAGAAAAATACCATTGTACGTCTGGTGGTAAACAAGATTGCTTTGATGGCCATCCTCGACTGATAAAAGTGGTTGAGCTTCTAGAGCACTGGATCTAAAGCTATGCGAGTTCTAAGCTCATCAAGATGTGTGGAAGAAAAATTACTCACTTCCATAACTTCAAAATCAGGTTTCTCATTTTCATGCTGTTCAGTGTTTTTTCTGAACAATCTTGAGAAAGTGTCAGCAAGTTAAAGAAGATTGCCTTTTGTGTAAACCAAGTGAAAATTGCACTTTTGCAACTTTAACATCATGCGTTGCAATCTAGCTGGAGCTGTGTGCATTGGCTTTTTCAAAATCGTGACCAAAGGTTGGTGGTCAGTCTCAATTTGAATAGTTTGGCCATAAATATAATCATGGGACTTCAAATATGAAAACACAATTGCCAGGAGCTCTGTCTGTCTGAGCATACTGCATCTCGGTTTGAGTTAGAGTTCTCGACACATAGGTTACTGGTATATACCCTCTTGAAGAATGACTGTACCAAGACCAAGCTTAGAAGCATCACAGGAAAGAGTTACTGGTTTGTGAACATCATAGTATCTTAAAGTAGGTGGACTGACAATTTTCGGTTTCAGGACATCAAATGCTCTTTGGTGGTGGTCTGACCAGGACCAGGTTATGTCTTTGCATGTCAACTCTCTAAGCGGTGCTGAAAGCTGACTCAAATCTGGAATGAACTTGCCTAAATAGTTGACCATGCCAAGAAAATGTTGTAAGGCTTTGATGTTGTCTGGAGCTGGCATCTCAAGAATTGCTGTCTGCTTGGAAGGATCTGGTCGTAAGCCTGAACTGGTAAAAAAATGACCAACATAAGTAGTAACTTCTTGTAGCCTGAATTTGCATGTGAGGATTCATCTTAAGATTCACTTCATGAGCATTTTCCAGAACTTTCTGGAGGTTTCTATCATGTTTGACTTCACCATTGCCTCCTACAAGAATATCATCTACTGTAATAGCACATGGATAGCCAGAAAAAATTTGCTCCATTGCACATTGAAAGACTTCACTGGTATAATTTATTCCAAATGGCATTCTCAAAAATGTATACCTTCCAAATAGTGTACTGAAAGGGGTTAGCAGTGAAGATTTATGGTCAGGCAAAATTTACCAAAATTAACTTTTTGCCTCTAAGACAGAAAAAAGTGGCATTTAGCATAAGAGCAGCAACTTCTTCGACTGTGTGCATTAGATGATGAGGTTGTTTTAGCACTTTTGTTCAAGTCTCTTGGATCAGTACATATTCTAATATCATCTGAGCTTTTTTATGAGCTACTACCATGGAGGATATCCATTCAGTTGATTCTCCTTGCTGCACCATTTTATCTAGCTCAGCCTTGACTCTGTCCTGCATAGCTACTAGAACTTTCCGTGTTTGTGTTATAACTGGGCTTAGCCTATGGTCTAACTTCATGGAGTACACAACTGGGAGTTTGCCTAACTTGTTTTCAAGTCTGAGCAAAATTTGAGCTGTTACACGTTCTTACATGGTGGACGTCTGCATTAAATGAAACCAGTCCCATTTTCAAACTGTCTCCGAGACCTAAAGAATGACTGCACGTGTCTTTTGAGTACATAAAACTGCAAGTCATAGCTGTTCCCAGTAGAGTAACATGAAAGCACTACTGAGCCTTTGGTTTGAATTTCTTCACCACCATAAGCAACAAGCTTCGTACACACTGCCAGATCAAGCTTCTTACCAGTGCTTACTTTGGCAAACATTTCTACTGACATAACATTGCACTTTGAACCAGTATCACCTTTGAGCGCTATAGAGCTACCATTAATCAGAACAGTACAAAATATTTCATTCGTTGCCCACAAATCTAATGCATTGATTGTTTCACCAAGCACTGACAACACCATCAACATAAAAAGTAGGGTCACAGATTTCTAGTTGATCAACTTTTCTTTGAATCTTCTCTTGTAATAAAAGAATGAGCCTAGTTGATTTACAAAGCCTTTTGAAATTATTCCACTTTTTACATTTGTGGCATTGCTGACCAAAAGCTGTGCACTTTTCTCTTTTAGGCTCATGATTTCCCCCCACAATTACGACAGTTGACTGTGAAACTAGCTTAAGGTTTTGCTGAGTCACCCTGTGCTTCACTGAGCATGCTCTGGATTTTACTGGAGCTGCCCTGGAACTTGCTGGAAAGGCTCTGGGTTTTGCTGAAGCTGCCCCACCCTTGGGCCCTGTATGTCTTAACCACATGCTACATACTATCAACATCATCAGTAGAAGCCACGTGCATGCTTTTCTCATTTGTAAACATATGTGTGTGCTTTTCTATGAGCTCATATAGCTGACAAATCTCAGTGGCCTTATTCAAAGTTAAATCACTGTCTCAAAGCAAAATCTTTCTTGCTGCATTATCTTGCATTCTATACACAAGCCTGTCTTTCATCAACTAATCTCTCAAGTCACCATATCTGCACGCTTTTGCCTTGTTTCTCACATCAGTTATATATGCTGCAAATGTTTCACCTGGGTTTTAATCCCTTGTGTAAAATATGTGCCTTTCCATTGTAATATTCATGTGGGTTTTACACTTTTCTCTAAATTTACATTTTAAGCACTCAGGGTCTTCCCGCATTTCAGCCGGTACCACTATGCAGCAGTTTCCCCCTCCCTTGCATACAGAGCAGATGCATACACAAATGAACGCGGTCTTTCAATGGCTTCTGAACCAGCTAAAGTAAGCAGAATAAATGCCTTTGTATGTGTGTCTTTGTCAGGAAAAATGGCTTGTATGATATCATACTCTTCCTCAAACACACCTTCTGCCATGTCAGCAAATTCTGGTTGAACATAAGGGAAATGTGGCCCTTGCAATTATGTACTAACATGCACACACACCAGGTACTTGTAATAATAAGTGCACAAAATCTCTCTGAAATGACTGTGCTCTGCAAAATAACTGTATTGTAGTACTGCACACACTTGCCAATACTTTGCACACTTCGGATACTTCTAATAGCTTTAGTTAATGGGGAAAAGTAGTGCAGGGAAAAATATGGTCGTTTTCCTTATTTTATGCAGTTCGGATATTGTTTCAAATGTTTTTATAATTATTTTGAAAATTTTTATCAATGTGTTGCAGTTTCGGACATTTTGTTGATTAGAAATTAGTTTTGAGTGCTTCGTTTTATATTTGTTGAGTGAAAAATCATTTTAAGCGAGTTTTAGTACCTGGAATTCATTTCTGACCTGTTTGCGAGTCATTTGAGCAGTAGGGATGATCCATTTCTGTGTATTCCTCCAACTTTAAATGTGTGCCTCATGGTTTTTAACTCTGCATCCCATTCTGACACCGTGTCGTTCGTCTTGTGTACTTGAATAAGGCGATGAGGCTGGGTATTCATTTAGTTTATTACACACAAACACATATCAGGATGGATAGCAGGAACGTTAAATGTACTAGCTGACTACTACACACATGCATGCTTACACCTCGGCTGCTCACTACAAAATGGCACTCTTGCTTGCACGTGCTCAGTACTTATATGCACGTGCCTGCTGACTGGAAAGCTTCTTAAAGGTATATCACACACCCTGATCTATATTACCTTTACTGCGACCATCCAGCTTCAGAATGCTAAAGGGGCCTGCCATGCACTGTGTCTCTGAGGCATTTGAACAGAAGTCCATAAAAGTATAGCTGGAGCTAGAAAGCTTCAGACTTTTTTTGCTGCTGAAGAGGGAAGCTGGGACAAGTGTGCCTAATAAGATTTAATCTGTTTTTGTGGAGTGTGTGCTTAATGAGGAAAAAATGTCAAATTCCTGTGTCTTTTTTTACGTACAGGGCAGATTTACTGGGTTTTGCTAGGGAACTTAGTAGTATTTTTCCCTTTGTCTTCTGAATCTTCAAGCAACAAAAGGAGAAATAGTTCCTCCTTTTCCTGATGGAATTTCAAACGTTGCAGGGGCATAGTTGTACTTCAGGATTTCTTCTTCGCCTGAGCAGTCTGATTCTGAGTAAAGTGTATCATCAGACTCCCCTACTGAAGAGATGTTTCATTGTTCCTTTAATTAATTAGGATGAGAGTTTTTTCAGTGGAATCAGAATGAGGTTTTTGTGATACAAAAATCTATTTATTACAGTTACAGATGTTTAAATCCGTAGCTATCCCTCCTGTCTTGCCTGCCTTAAAGAATGTTTTTCCTCGTTGTGTCTAGCTTACCCGATGGCCAGCCTTCTGCTCCCATAAGATACTCTGACATAACAACTACTTATCTTGCAATTCTAATGCAGATCCAGCAATTATTTTTCTATCCAAATCTGCTTCTGCTAAACAAGTTACAGCTGCTAACCCCGACCACCTGACATTGATGGGAAAGCAATGGATAAGTTGGGGAAGAAAATGTGCTGATAGAATTTTAAACTGCCAAGCTCATATGTTAGTTTGTATTGTTCTGTTTTGAGAAAATACAGAACTTAATGGTGACACTTTCCTCTTCTAGGTTAAATAATTCATTAAATGCTTCTGTTTCAATTCTTTCTCATGTAACTAACCATATTTTTAAACGTTAAGATGATGCTTAGTCTTACTCCAGAGCTGCTGCTTTTGGATCAGTTTTGAGGAAACTTGCTTGGCTTCATTCACAAAATATTTCTTATGGTTAAATCTGCAATTTTAAATTCTTCCTTCAATAAAAAAAACTTTTTGCCCCCTCTGCAGCTGAGGGACTTGGAGGAAAACTGATTCAAAGAGTGGCTCATAATTTTCAACCCTCGTGTTTTCCGACCAAATAGTATATTTCCTTCTCCCTCCTCAGCTCTCCTTTCCAGTAAACAATTAAAGCAGCAAGGAGCTGGCAATCAGGGTTTAAAAAGCAGTTAAAAGAAGGTTCAAAAAAAGGAAAATCCCATAAAAGGAAAAAGCTACTTTTGCAGGTTCATAGGTAGGTACTTGGCTATTGGCCCTAGGGCCTATATAAGCCTTGCCAAATGGTACCCTGGCTTTTGCCACCCAAGAAAATTATTTTCCTGTGCCCTGTGGTACCAAAAAAGCGAGCCTTCTTGGACACCAATATTAAGTCTTCCCTTTTTGTTTCAGCATGGTATGTTCCAATATTAAAATTGTTGAAACCTCAAAGTCTGTTTCCTATTATTCCCAGGAAACCTTTAAGGTAACATGGGACCTAAAAGATCTCAGAACATGTCCTATATCACTGTTGCAGTATTCTTTACAATAGGGATTCTCTGCCAAGGGTAACCTGATGTCCGGCCAGAATACCAAATCCTTTAGGTTGTAATAGGGACGTCATACGCCACACGTATGCTCCCTGTGCTTGGCATAGGGCATAAAGATGACATAAGGATGAACCATTCTAAGAGCTTCCTTGCCACCAGCCCGAAAGCCATCTTTGATCATCGGTCTGAACACTCGCTTGTCTGATGGCTGCCAACCCTTTTCTTAGATAAGTGCCCTCTTGGGTTTTTTTTTTTTGTCCCCTTTTATTTTGTGGTTGTTGGTTTTGTGTCATCCAGAAAGGGGGAAATGGCAGTGTGGGAGACAGATTCACCATAAGGATCGTCACAAGCAGTGTTTGTTTTGCTTTGGTGCTTCTCATGACCATATGTTTTATCCCATATGTCAGGCGTTTGTTCCAAAGACTTTGCATTGTTGTCCCCCTTCTTTAGCTATCTACTTGGAGAACCAGTGTCTTGAATTGTTGGCTAAGGGTGCTATGGAGGTATTGACCGCACCCAAGGGTCAGCCATGAAAAAGGCCAAGAAAGCTTGGTTGGATTATTCGGCTGTACTGCCAGTACTGGACCTCTCTCTTAAGGTTAGTGAAAACCCAGAGGGTTGCCTGTTTTTTTTAGTTGGATTCCTGTGCTACGACCATTTCAGAGGTCGACTTGGATCCGGCTTCTCGAATGTCCCTGGAGGCTTTGCAGATATCCCTTTCATATGTTCAGGGGGAACCACGGCTGATTATTTCCGAACAGCCTAGGGGTGTGCCTCAAATTCTTTCTGTACTTAGTGTTGTCAGGAGTCAGAGCCACCTAAGATCTTTAGGGCTGACATCCCCTTGAAAAAGAAGCAGAAAACTAACACCTTTCTCCTGCTTCCAAAGGCCCTCAACATGAATGGCTAGATTTCACTCAAGGTCTGTTTAATGCCCTTATGACTTTGAAGCCTCCTCAGAGGGTCTCGTTCTGCTCCCCCTTGAGCTTCTACTCCTTTTAAGAGGCATAGGGACAGGTTTTGTCTGAGGATGTGGATTCTAATGAATCCTTGATTTGTTCTTCCCAGATTCCGTCTCCATTGTACTGGGTTCTGAGGAGAAGGAGGAATCAGTTAGTCCTGATTCTCCTTTTGAGGAAAATTCCTTTGGTGATAAGATGTTCGTGTTTCACTGTTGCAGTCATTACACTTGGGTTATCCTGCTGGCAGGTGACCCGAGTTCCAAAGTCTTGGTCCGGCGTTGGTTGCTGTCGCCTCTTCCCTGACGTCAGTGCACCAGGGGTATAAAAGTTGCAACCGACGCCATTTTCTTCAGTCTTTCTTGCTACACGGTGCTCGAAGCAAAAGCAGTTCGCAAGTGCCGGTCGGCCGACAACTGAGATTTTCAAAATTGAGTGTCAGAACCGAAGTCTTCAATAAAGCTAAGCACCCCGTTGGGGAAACTTTTTCTTGCTCCAGACCGATGTCAGTAAAAGTTAATAATTGTATGTCTTGTGGGAAGCAAATACCTCATAAGGACTTTCACTCTTACTGTATTGCTTGCCTAGACCCTGACCATGACGTTACCAGTTGTCAGTTTTGTGCTAGATTCAATAAACACACTATTAAACGTTGGATTGATTTTGCTTTACATTATTTTGGCCGAAGGTTTAATTACATAATGCCATCGGAACAAGCGACAACCGGAATTTATATAAAACGCAAAGACAAAGAAAAGGATAGGCATCCGAGGTCCAAAACCGACGACGAATCCTCTTCAAGGCCAGTCGCCGGTTCTCAGTGAGGCTCTTTTGCAGCCCCTGACACCAGCTACCTCAGAGCCACAAGGCCATAACCGACAGCCACGTGGAAACACCGAGGCCTGTGGAAATTCAAGGTATTGGGCCTATGGAAACTATTCCCACAGATGGGTCCAGAGCCACTGAGCAGGCATCAGCTTCTGAGGGTGTTTTCAGACCTTCACAGCTTACAATTAAGCCCACTACAGCAGCCAAGGCAAAGTCAAAAACACCATTAAAGACGAGGAAACAAGTACAGCATTCTCCAGAACAGTCATCCATGCAAAAGAAACAGATGCTTAAAATGGCCGAAGACCTCATTACTTTAATCAGGGGTTTCCATCCCCCTCCTGACAAAAGGCCTAGGCAAGACACTGACTATGATTCCTCTGACCAGGTTTCCATTTCCTCTGATTCCTCTTCTGATCAGGGATATTCTCTCTCTCCCTATGAGGACTCTGATGCAGAAGAGTCTATACCTTCAGCCTCTCCGCCTGAGGATTATTCTTTTGGGGAAAACCTGTACACCATGAGGGAGCATGTCCATTGGGAGAGCCAGGATTATTCAGAATCCAAGAAAAGGTTCACAGACTTCCTTTTATTGCCTCAGCACAGGCCCCTGGCTAATCCCACCTGTGCTTGATATTGTTGATGATGTTTTTTTTCTGAATCCAGTCTGTCTCCTGATTCTTTACCCCCTGCACCAGTCAAGCCAGACAGGTACTATAGGGTCCCTAACTCGCATAAATTTCTTTACAAAAATCCTGCTGCAGACCCAGAAACAATTTCTCAGGGTCCTAAAGGGGTTAAGGGTTCCACTGCTAAAAATCCTGTCCTCTCAGATATTGATTCCAGAGCTCTGGATAGATGGGGGAAAAAAGTTTACACTTCTGCTACTTTAGCTGTAAGGGCTTTCAGCTGCTCACCTCTGACAAGGACAGCAGAACTATGGAGTGGTTAGGCAAGAAAGTGTATATTTCTGCTATTTTGGCCTTTAGAGCTGTAAATTACCAGACCCACTTGACCAGGTATATTTTGGCTTTTCTCTGTCAGTCCTGTCAGGTTATTTCAGATCTTTCTGACTGTGAGGGGAAGACTTCAGCTCTTTCTTTACTAGGGTCATCATCTCAGGTTGCTCGCCATTCTGTTAAATGCAGCAATGATGTAGCTGATGCCTTGGCTAGAGCTGCTGCTTTTGGTTCTGTGTTGAGAGGGTTTTCCTGGCTTCTCCTCCTGCATTTGCATGATGTTGATAAGGTTGTACTGATGGATGCTCCTCTAGATAACAAGCATCTCTTTGGTGCTGCTGCTGAGCTGTTTAATTCCCTTGAGGAAAAGGGTTAGACCTTGTAGGATTTGAAATGTAATTTTGTTTCACCTGTTCCCAAGTTCAAGGGAATTACTCTAATAAACCTGCCTTTGTTTGCAGACTGACTTGCCCTTCTCAAAAGGTAAAAAAGGTGGTAGAAGGGCTCCTCCATAAGTCTAGTCAAAACTCCTCCTAGCCATCATTCTGGGAATATTATGTGGTTTGGAAATCTCTTCCCCCATTTTTGGGCATTCCTCCGTCGTCTCAGGAACAGCTGCCCTTTTTTCTAGAGGTTCTTTGGGGCCGTTTGTCTTGAGGAACAATTCAAGAAGTTCCAGTTCCTCAAAAAGAGAAGGGATTTTACTACAGAATGTTTCTGGTTCCCAGGAAAGAAGGCACCTAGAGACCTATTCTGGATCTCTATCAGCTCAACACTTTTTTGAAGGTTCCTTCCTTTCAGATGCTATCCCTTCAAAACTTTGTTTCCTCTTTTTCTTCCTCAGTCCTTTCTAGTTTTCCTGGATCTCAAGGATGCCCATTTCCATATCCCTATTCATCCCGTTTTCAGGAAGTTTTTATGTTTCTCTGTTGCTTCTTTGCATTTTCAATTCCCTGCTTTGACCTGTGACTTCTCTACTGCCCCAAGGGTCTTCAACATGTCCCTCACTCCTGTGATTGCTTTTTGCATGTTGAGGGGTATCCAGATCTTTCCTTACCTGGATGACCTGCTCATTCAGACTTCCTTTCTAGATACTTTAGTTCAGCATCTTCCCTTTGCTGTTTGTCTCATGCAAAGCCTAGTGTTTATAGTGAAGTTCCAAAAGTCATTCTTAACTCTTTCTCAGGATCATGTTTTTCCTAAGGTGCAGGCTCTAGACTCTTCCAATGCTGGCTGTTCTGCCGCCTCCCAAGGCTTTAACTCTGATTGCATTCTTTCAGTCCCTTCTTTGGATTGCATTACAGCCAGGGAGTTTCTAAGTGCTCTGCGCTGCATGGCTTCCACCATTCCTATGCCTCATCTGGACAAGCTTAATATGCGAAAGCTTCAGTGGTTCCTAAATTCAGTCTGGCTTCAACATTCTCATATTTTGGGTTTTCCAATTTCCCTTCTCCCATGCCTCAAGCTGAAACTTTGGTGGTAGATTCATTAGATGTCCCTCAATCCAGGGCTTGTCATTCAACCTCCAGTCCCCACTCAGGAACTCTTTATAGATGCCTCAGATGTGGGGGTGGGGAGCCTACTTCGGTCCTCTGAAAGTGCAGGTACTTTAATGTCCATTAAAGAAGGACCTTATCAGTATCGGAGATGAGAGCTCTTCTCCTGGCTCTTCAGGCTTTCCATTCTCTTTTCCTTCCAGGGCCCCTCAAAATCTTCACAGACAAAATACCACTGTGATTTGATACATCAACAAGGTATTGGGGGGGGGGGGCAAGGTCTTTGTCTGCTGTGGAGACTAGTTCTTCAGGTTTGGGATCTAGCTGTTCAGTATCAGGTGACTGTTCAGGTGGTTTACATTCCCTTAGCTCAGAACATTGTTGTGGACTCTGAGCTGGTCCATAACAAAAACTCGAGTGGATGTTTCACAAAGATGTTCCTGGACATTGTCCACAAGTGGAGTACTCGAGCAGATCTTTTTGCCTCCCTTCTGAACAGACAGCTTCCTGTATTTTGCACCAGAGCCCCCTGTCCTCTGGCTTGGAAGGTGGATGCCTTCTCTTTTTGTTGGAAGATGTCTCTCTGTATCTTTCCTCCCCTTCCTCTCATACTGCGTGTCCTATTGAAGATAGATCCGGATTTTCCCAAAATCTTGGTGACTCTTTTTGACCCAGGTAGCATTGGTTCCCTTCTCTTCTCTGTTTAGCCAAAGGCAGTCACCACAAGTTACATCACAAGGTGGACCTACTCGCACAAGACAAGGGGTTTCTTCCATCTTCACCTGTCTATTCTTCAATTGACATTGTGGGGAATAGGGTTCTGATCCCTTTTAGGCACCTTTTTTTCTGAGGACATGCTTTGGGTCTTGCAGGAGGCCAGGAAAACCCACTACCAGGAAATCTTATCCAAATGGAAGAGATTTTTTTGTCTAGTGTCTTTCTCGTAACCTGGATCCACTTTCTGTAGAAGTTCCTTTGGTTCTCTTATTTGTGTGACTTGCTCATTGCTGGGTTGGCCTACTGTTCTGCTAAAGCCCACCTGTCCATTTTTGCATGTCTGCTTTTGACTCCCTCCCCTCTTTAGCTTCTAGATTTGAGGTCAAGCAATTTATTAATGGAGTCCTTCTTATGAGGCCTCCCAGGAAGCCTGTTCCTTCTTCCTGGGACCTTAATTTTGTCCTGGAAAATTTGACTCTAGCTCCTTTTGAGCCTGCATCTTCAGCTTCCCTTGCAGCAGTGTTCTTGGCAGACTGTTTTTCTTTTGGCCCTTACCTCAGTCATGTGGGTGCCTGAGCTACAGGCCCTTGTGGCTGTTTCTCATTTTTTGTCTTTTCATAAAGACAGGGTGTCTCTTCGTACTAATCCTTCTTTTATGTCCAAGGTGGTTGAGTTGTCTCTTAATCAGTCTATTCATTTGCCCACTTTTCCCTTCTCCACAATCTGCTAGTGAGAAAGATCACACCTTGGATTTGCACAGACAACTGAGATGATATTTGGATAAAACTAAAGCCATTTTGTAAGTTTGAGCAGCTTTTTATTTCTTTTCATCCTAGTTTTCTAGGTTTGGCTGTTTCCAAGCAAACCTTTTCTTCTTGGATATCTCAATCCATTTCCTTTAATTAATCCTTTCATGGGAAAACTCTTCCTTCTGCTGTTAAGGCTCACTGTGCCAGTCTTGTGTCTTCTCCTGGTGCTTTTTTTTAAAGGTTTGGATACTAATTCCATTCTTGAGGAAGATACCTGGACTTCTACGCATACTATTACTAAACACTATAAGTTGGATGTTGTTTCTAGGGCTAGGGCTAGATTTGCCAGAGCTATCCTGCATGGTTTTCTTGAGGGCTGTACTGGGCTTTCCTCATCTCAACTTTTTTTCTGAGCTTTTGTATTCTACTTATTGCAAAGAATACTGCAACAATGATATGGCCGGCTAACATCTACCTGAAATCAACTGGACGTATAAGTGAATTTATCTTTTATCTGCTGTTTTGCATATAGTACTGTATTTCATTTATTTGTGTTTTTCACTGAATATTAACTCAACTGAAGTTGTGGCCGTCAATCTACAGTTAGTTCCCCACCCACCCTCCCTGTTCTTGTTTTGGTGGTAATGTTGGTGGCTTTGAAATTGTCCACCCCTCTTGTAGATTTGTATTTGGATACTCCTTCTGGGCCCATCTTATTTGCTCACTCAACTGTGTGCAGTGAGATAATCTGATTTCAGGTACTCCTACTGTGTACAAAGAGAGCATTTGGGAAGGACAACCCCTGTAGCCTCTTAATCCTGCTCTGTTTCCCTCCCTCAAAAAAAAAAATATATATATATATATATATATATATATATATGTATTTTTTTTATTCAGCTGCTCTTACTGTAACTCTTAATTGCTCTTCTGCGAGCTATCTGTTCAGTCGCTCTTGCTGTGCACTTATTACTGCTTGCTAGTAGCCTTGTAATTTACTGCCTTCTGCACTTGTTTTTTAGTCATTTGTTAATTTAATTGCATTTATTTGAACTGTATTTGCCGTAGTGTTGCTTCACACTCGGGTGTGCTGGCCTGCACTACAATTTGAATTGTATTTACTGTTGTTTTAGCTGCTTTTCTGCAACAAAAAAATATTCTAAGCTTGTTTCCTGCCTTGCCTGTAACTAGTCAAGTCCAGAAACAGACTTGCTGTATCCAGGACTGTTGGTAAGCTTCTGAGCCCCCCCAAGCCTTTCTGTGTTGGAGGGAAGCCTTCTAGCTTATCAGTGGGAGTGGTAAGCACTAGGTAGCCTATCTACCACGGGAAGAGTGGGATTTGGCCCTGAAATTGTAGTTCATTGACCGTTTGGGCAGTTTTTCCATCTCTTTCTACTTTCTGGTTAAAAGCCCGTTTTGTGATTGGTCCCACCTTTCCTATAACTAGTGTAGTCCAGGTACAGATTTGCTGTATCTAGGACTGTTGGTAAGCTTCTGAGCCCCCCCAAACCCTTCTGTGTTGGAGAGAAGCCTTCTAGCTTATAAGTGGGAGTGGTAAGCACTAGATAACCTGTCTACCACAGGAGGAGTGGTTTCTGGCCCAGAAATGATAGTTTATTGACCATTTGGGAAGCTTTTTCGTCTCTCTCAACCTTCTGATTTAAAAGCCTGTGTTTACGCTTGTTTCCTGCCTTTCCTGTTACTAGTCTAGTCCAGGTACAGGTTTGCTGTATCCAGGACTCTCTGTAAGCTTCTCAGCCCCCCAAGTCTTTCCGTGTTGGAGGGAAGCCTTCTAGCTTATCAGTGGAAGTGGTAAGCATCAGGTAGCCTATCTACCACAAGAGGAGTGGTCCCTGGCCCAGAAATTGTAGCTATTGGCTGTTTGAGCATTTTTTTTCCATCTCTTTCAACTTTCTGGTTTGAAAGCTGCACTTGTGCCCGTTTCCCACCTTTACTATGACTAGCCTAGTCCGGTTACAGAGTTGCTCTATCCAAGATTGTTAGTAAGCTTCTGAGCCCCCCCAAGCTTTTCTGTGTTGGAGGGAAGTCTTCTAGCTTATCAGTGGGAGTGGTAAGTACTAGGTAGCCTATCCTCCACGGGAAGAGTGAGTTTTGGCCCAGAAATTGTAGTTTATTTGGCCGTTTGGGCAGTTTTCCATCTCTTTCAACTTACTGGCTTAAAAGCCTACATTTGTACTTGTTCCCCACCTTTCCTGTAACTAGTCTAGTCCAGGTACAGTTTTGCTGTATCCAGGACTCTTTGTAAGCTTCTGAGCCCCCCCCAAGCCTTTCTGTGTTGGAGGGAAGCCTTATAGCTTATCAGTAGGAGTGGTAAGCATTAGGTAGCCTATCTACCACAAGAGGAGTGCTTCTTAGCCCAGAAATTGTAGCTATTGGCTGTTTGGGCTGTTTTTTTCCCCATCTCTTTCAACGTTCTGGTTTAAAAGCCGCACTTGTGCTCGTTTCCCACCTTTCCTGTAACTAGCCTAGTCCAGATACAGAGTTGCTGTATCCAGGACTGCTGGTAAGCTTCTGAGCCCCGCAAGCCTTTCTGTGTTGGAGGAAAGCATTCTAGCTTATCAGTGGGAGTGGTAAGCACTAGGTAGCCTGTCTACCATGAGAGGAGAGGATGTTCTTCGTGTCTCACTGTTGCAGTCATTACATTTGGGTAATCTGCTGGCAGATTGCCCTCAGACGGCCTGAATAACAAAGTCTTGGGTCCTGCATCGGTTGCTGTTCCTTCTTCCATGATGTCAGGTCGTCAGGGGTATAAAACATGCAGCCAATGCCATTCTCATCAGTCTTTCTTGCCGCGCGGTGCCCGCAGCAGAAGCAGTTTACAAGTGCTGGTCGGCCGACTCCTGAAATTTTCATTTTCGAGTTTCAGAACCGAAGTCTTTAACCTAAAGCTAAGTACCCTGTTGGGGAAACTTTTTCTTGCTCCTTACCGATGTCAGTAAAAGTTAATAATTGTATTACTTGTGGGAAGAAAATACCTCATAAGGATTTTCATTTGTACTGTATTCCTTGCCTAGGACCTGACCACAATGTGCCTTGCTGTCTGTTTTGTGCTAAATTTAATCAATGCACTGTTAAGCGTTGGTATATTTTTGCATCTAAATATTTTGGCTCAAGATTTAACTATCCAGAAATGTCGTCTGTTAGCAATCCAACTACCGGAATACACAAAAAAATGCAAAGAAAAAGACAGACAGACCGAGATCCTAAACAGACGAAGCTTCTCCTAAGCCAGTTGCCGGTTCGCCGGTACTCAGTGAGGCGCTTTCGTAGCCCGTGATGCCCACTACTTTTGATTCGCAGGCCTCTACTGAGACCCATTCGGAGTCTGGAATGCTACGAGACACTTTAAGTATTGAACCCGCGGATGTCTCTACCTTAGATGGGTCTGGAGCAGCTGAGCAGGCACCGGCTTCTGAGGGTGTTTTCAGGCCTAAAGATTTGTATGTTAAACCGACGCCATCTTCAAAATCTAGGCCAAAATCAACTTCTATGTCTAAAAAAAACGACGCTTGGGCCACGTGCACAGGCCCCTATGCCTAAAAAACAAATGATCAAAATGGCTGAGGATTTAATTACCTTGATCAGGGGTTCCCATCC
Source organism: Protopterus annectens (assembly GCF_019279795.1). Taxonomy (NCBI): domain Eukaryota; kingdom Metazoa; phylum Chordata; order Ceratodontiformes; family Protopteridae; genus Protopterus; species Protopterus annectens. The sequence continues at coordinate 652,293,152 of NC_056750.1, forward strand.
CCCTCCTGCCAAAAGGCCTAGGCAAGGCACTGATCATGAATCATCAGATCAGGTTTCCATTTCTTCTGATTCCTCTTCTGATCAGGAATTATCTATTCCACCTTATGAGGACTCTGATGCAGAAGAATCCATCCCTTCTGCTTCTCCTCCTGAGGATTTTTCTTTTGGAGAAACTTTGCATACCTTAAGGGAACATTTTCACTGGGAGAGTCAGGATTTTTCAGAATCTAAAAAGAGGCTTAGGGATTTCCTTCTTCCTCAGCATAGTGTTTTGGTTATACCTCCTGTTCTAGACATTGTTGATGATGTTTTCTCAGAATCCAGCATGGCTTCTGATTCCCTGCCTCTGGCTCCTAGTACGCCAGACAGATATTACAGGGTTCCTGGCTCCCACAAATTCCTTTTTAAAAACCCTACTGCTGACCCTGAAACCATTTCTCACAGTCCCAAGGGTGTTGAGGGTTCTAATGCTAAAAATCCCACCCCTTCTGATAGAGATTCCAGGGCGCTGGATAGATTGGGATAAGAAGGTTTACACGTCTGCAACCTTGGCAATCGGGGCTTTAAACTGTTAATTTCATATGCTTAAATATCAGCAGCATGTCATGGGCTTAAACAGAAAATGATGTTGATTTCTGACTGTGTGGAAAGAGTTACAGGATTTATTGCATTCAGCTGAACAAGTTGGAAAGCATACTTTGCAATGTGGTTTTGATTCCTTGGAGGCCTCTTGCAGGGCCGCTGTAACTGGATTTGTGATAAGAAGGCATGCTTGGCTCAAGGAGCAAAATCTGCCTGATCATGTTAAAGCAAAATTGTTGGATGCTCCTTTACAACAGGGCAGTCTGTTTGGTAATAAGGCAGAACAAGTTTTGAAAAATATGGAAGACAAAGCTAAATCTATGCAAACTGTAAAAGATTTTCCTACAAGTGCAGCTGCCCAGGTTCAGTAGGCACTGGCCTACTAAGAATTGGTTCTTTTCAGTACCCAACAGAGCCGCTCAGGTCAAACCCAGACACTTCAAAGGCTCCAGGTTTTAGTCACAAGGAACTTACAGAACAAAACAATGGGGTGCCTCCACCTCCAAATCTGGAAGTAGCAAGGCACCTCCCTATGTTAAACAGTCTCAATGACTTTCCTCTGCCATCACCAAGCACTTATCTTTTGGCAGCCCCTTTGGGGGGAAAACTGGCACTTCATGCACGAAATTGGCATCTAATTACCCAGGACAATTGGGTTTTAAATATAGTATCCCAGGGATACAGATTTCATTTCCACACATTGCCAATCCCAAATGGATGGCCAGATCTGCCTCCAAATCAGTGGGCAGAGGGCAAGAAACAAGTTATGTCCCTCATGAATATGGGGGCTATTCAGCCAGTACCAGAAAAGGAAAAAGGACAAGGTTTTTATTCAAGACTTTTCCTGGTACCCAGAAAAGACAAATCATGGCGTCCAATTCTGGAATTATCCATTCTAAATACATTCCTGGACATTCCAAAATTCAGTATGCTGACTTTACAACAGTGATGCCACGTTGGTAACTCTAGACTTAAAAGAGGCTTACCTTCATATCCCAATCAGGGAATCTTGCAGAAGATACCTCTGTTTCAAAGCAGGTTATTTGCATTACCAGTTCTCTGCACTGCCCCTTTGGCTTATCTACTGCACCCAGGGTCTTCACAAAGTGCCTGGCACCAGTAATTGCATTTTGCAGACAAAGAAACATTCACATTTATCCTTATCTGGACGATTGTCTAATTCAGGCAGAAAACAAGGAGACTCTTCTACAGCATCTGGCGTTTGTAAAAAGGCTTCTAACTTGTCTAGGGTACACCATAAACGAAAATAAATCACAACTGGTACCCTCTCAAGTAATTACATTCCTGGGTGCAAGCTTGAATACAACTGCCCAGATGACTTACCTCACGCCAGAAAAACAAATTCAGTTGATGACTTACTTCAAACAAGTGGCTACAAAAACCCAGCTATCTGCAAGACAAATTCTGCAGGCCTTGGGGTTTATAGCTTCCTGCATTCTACTAATTCCATATGCAAGACTGCATATGAGTAACTTTAATGGTACCTAAAAAGTTTATGGAGTCAACATTGTCACAGCCTGGAAACAATGATTCATATCATTCCTTGCCTGCAACAGGAGTTCCTATGGTGGGCAGAGGCCTGTCATCAAAACAAGAGACTGTCATTCATTCCACCCCCTCCCACCCAAACCCTGACTACAGACACATCAGATTATGCTTGGGGGGCCCATCTGGCAGGCAGATGCATTCAGCGTGAATGGAACCCAAATCAAATGCACCTACATATCAACCAGAAAGAAATGCTAGCTGTACAGAATGCTCTGACAGCCTTCAAGGACTTTCTTCATCCAGGACATCTACTGATAAAGACGGACGACACCACAGTTATGTGGTACATAAGCAGGGGGGGGGGTACCCATTCCTAGCCCCTTTGCAGACTAGCCATGGCTTTGTGGAACACAGCCTTGACTTACCAAATACATCTACAAGCTCAATTCATGCCAGGAAAGCAAAATACTCTGGCAGACGTACTAAGCAGAAATCTTATGGACCCACACGAATGGAAACTGGATCCACAAATCTTCAGCATGGTGACACTAAAATGGGGAAGCCCAGACATAGATATTTTTGCCTCTCCCCAAAACTATCAGTTGGACAAATTCTGCACAAGAATCCATCACAAAATAGCTTGGAAGGTGGATACTCTATTCTTCAGCTGGAAAAACCTATCGGTCTGTGCCTTTCCCCCTCTGCCTCTGCTCTCCAAGGTTTTACTAAAAGTCAGACAAGAAAAAACGAAAATGATTGATTGCTCCAGACTGGCCTCACCAACACTGGTATCCGCTCCTACCCAGTATGTCACACCTGCCTCATACACCTTATCTACTGTTTCAGCAGAACTTTCAAATTCAGCACACTCCGCTCCAAACTCTGAATCTTGCAGCATGGCTAATTAACTAATTTCACCAGTTACATCTCTCAGCAAACCTGAGATGGATTTCATTTTGGAGGCTAGAAGGCCTAGTACTAGAAAATGTTATGCTGATAAATGGAAAAGATTCTGTGCCTGGAACAAAGCACAAGGAATAAACACAGCAATGCCCAATATTCTTCAGATTCTGCAATATTTAACTGAGATGCTTCACAAGGGCCTATCTTTTTCTTCTATAAAACTCTTTGACTCTGCCATTTCGGCTCATTACAACACAGAGCCTCCTCTCTTTTCTCATCCCCTGTTAAAGCAGTACCTCAGAGGGGCCAAAATTATGAGACCTCCCAGGAGAGCACCAACTCCTGCATGTGACCTCAATTTTGTGCTGGAAAAACTCACCTTACCTCCTTCTGAACCAGCTGCTACTGCAGACATAAAATTTCTCTTTTGGATGACAGCTTTCCTTTTAGCAGTCACTTCAGCTAGAAGGATTTCAGAACTACAGGGTCTTGTGGCAGTGGAATCTTGCATTATCTTTTACCCGGACAGCGTGGCTCTCGGGACCAATCCATCCTTTATACCTAAAGTGGTGTCTAGTATGGCTCTTAATCAGACCATTCATCTGCCAATTTTTTTCCCAAATCCACAGAACAAGGGGGAGCGGATTCTGCATTCATTGGATGTGCACAGACAACTAAGATTCTACTTAGGACAAAATCTATAAGAAAATCTGAGTAATTACTGGTGGCATTTGTTGCAGGGGCAGAGGGAATGGCTATTTCAAAATGGATAAGCCATTGTATTTGTTTCTGCTACGTGCACCATGGTAAACCTGTCCCCAAGGCGATCAGATCACATTCCACCAGGGTTGCATCTACTTCTGCAGCCTTTCTCAGAGGGGTTCCTACCATAGACATTCTAGAAGCTGCTACTTGGAGCTCAGTTCGTACATTCACCAAACATTACCATTTACCGCTGTTTTCTAAATCCAGAGCTGACTTTGCCACTGCTGTCCTGCAGGGCCTTATAGCTGCTCCTAATGCTGTATAATTCCATTTTCCCAACCATAGCTTTGGGATTCTACTCAAATGTAATGACTGCAACAGTGAAACATGAAGAACATAGTACAGGTGTGTGCACTTATCATAAATGTAGATGTTCGAGTGTATTCACTGTTGCAGTCCTATTTACCCACCCGCCAGCCCCCTATTTCTCTCTTATTATACCTCTTCTTTCTTTTACTATGCTCAAAAGCCTTTTTGGTGTATTTTCTTTTATTTGGAGGTATATTTTTTGTGTTGTAAATTACATGCATATATATATATATATATATATATATATATATATATATATATATATATATATATATATATATAGCGTCATGGAAAAAGGGACAGCAACCAACACAGGACCCAAGACTTTGTTATTCAGGCCGACTGAGGGCAACCTGCCAGCAGATTACCCAAATGTAATGACTGCAACATTGAATACACTCGAACATCTACATTTGTGGTAAGTGTACACAACTGTACTTTCTTGGCCCAGAAATTGTAGTTTATTGACCATTTAGACAGTTTGTCTGTGTCTTTCAATTTTCTGGTTTAAAAGACCACATCTGCGCAGGTTTCCCATTTTTCCTGTAACTAACCTACTGGGTAGCACTAGAAAGCCTTAAACTGATGCAAGCCTTGTAGCTTAGAACTGAGACTTTGGAGTGATTAAGTATTAGTTTTCTGTACTTTCTTGCTGTACTTAACTGTTTTCCACCTAAACACAGATTTTCCAGCGTTTATTGTCATTTTAAAGCTTGTTTTTTTTTTCACATATTGTATTTGACTGCCTGCACTTTTAAAAAGTTTTTTGTTTAAATAATTTGTTTAACTGTTGTAGACTCCACACTAAAGTGCAATAGCCTTTTCTGATCGTTTGTAATAGTTTAAAGCTGTTTTGAGTGTATTTTTTTTACTGTTTTTGCCTTATCTTTTCAAAAAAATAAAAATAATTCCTTGTTTCCTGCCTTTCTAAGCTAGTATATTCCGGTTTTCAGGCTAGTGCTGAATTCAGGGCTGTGATACTAGTTTCTGAGTTGCCCATACCTTACTTGGATAGAAGGAAGTTTCTCTGTTCACCTGTGAGGGAGGGGAACTTTGAGCAACTTATCTGTCCCTGGGAGGAGTGGTTCCAGCCCAGAAGTTAGTAGTTTATTGGCCATTTTGGGCTAATTTCTATCTCTTTCATTTCCCTACTATAAAAACTGCATTTGTATGGTTTTGCGCACCGGGCAGTGCCTGTTAGCTACGTTTAAATTATTCCTGGCTCCACTAAGTCTCCTCTTCAGTTTTTCCCTTGAAACTAGTCTAACTCTCAACCTAAGCACTCAGAAAGCATCTTACAACCCAGCACTTGCTCAGACCTAATAGCAAGCACTAATATACCCTGGCACTGATTGCCCAGCAGGGCAAGGCTCTTTATTCACCCCTCACCAACCAAGTGACTAAGCAGCTCACCTAACTATTCAGGCATGACCAAAGGGCAACTTGAAATGCACTCTACAGTCCAGCTGGTAAATCTGGGTATCCTGAGGCAATGTTACGACTGCCTCCTGTACACAGACAACCCTCTCCTCCTACCACAAAACACTAACATATGCGAGAGATGCAATTATATAGCCAAACTGGAAGCTAAGCTGTCTCTACCCAAGACTGGAACAGACAGTCAAGAGGAGGTGGTTAACACTTGGACCACACCTCCAGCCGCACACAGACCTACTAAAACAGCACTGGCAAAAAATACACAAATGCACAAAATCATACTCTGAGGCTCTAAATAAAAACCTGCAAAAGCATCAGAGACCTCCAAAGCAGACACCCGAGCAACCTGCACCTCCCTTCACAAACCAGACAACACACAAAACACAAAATCAGTGTGCTGCACAATCACAGCCCTTAAGGCAAAATAACATACCTAACACACTAGTAATAGGTGACTCTATAGTCAGGCACACTGACGTCCCACTCACTAGGCTGGACAAGCAGAAATTTACTGTTAGCTGCCTGTCGGGATCCAGAATCCGCCACATAACACAAGCACTCGGGTCACTCCAGAACAAGTACAAATATGGCTCTGTCATTGTTCATGTTGGTGTGAATGACCTGAGATGTACCTCCCTGGACTACATGAAAAGAGACATGGAAGTGCTGTCTGATCATGTAGCCCAGGCTGGTATGACCCTGACCCTGAGTAGCATCCTGCCCTCACCAAGAATGATACCTCAGTTGTTGTGTCTTTTGGCTTATCCCGGTTAGGGGTCGCCACAGTGGAACTCCGGTCCGCTAATGTTTGGTAGTGGATTTTTACGTGCCGAGTTACCAGCCATGATGCACAACCTTCAACGAAGGCATGCTCATTCACGCATGTCTCCACACAGAAGACGCTCTAGCTGAGAATTGAATGGGACAACGTCTTGTTGTGAGGCGACAATGCTACCACAGCACTACTACTGCGGAATCAAGAATGATACCTCAGTATAAAGAAAAAATTATCAATTTCAACAATTGGCTAAGCTTCTGGTGTCATTCAAAGGGCATCCATTGTCTGTCAGCCTGGGATGACATGCTCGACAAGCTGCGTTGCTTCACAAGGGACTTGCTTGCACCTGTCACCCCTAGGCTTTTGAATACTAGCCAAGGTGATTGCTGCCCCCATAGTGCCTTTTTTAGGCAAGGCTCAAAAGTCAAACCCACCTCCGTAAACAGCACAATTAACAAACAACTGAGGGTTATGCTACTCAACTCCAGGAATTTAAATCTCAAAATGCACGTGCTTGAAGCACTCCTCAGTGTGGGAACGTCAACATCTGTGCAGTAACTGAAATCTGGTTCAAGACTCTAGAGCACCCCAGCACTACCGAGCTACGACTCATACCACACGTTTCGGCCACAGAACACGGACCGAAACAAAAAAGGAGGGGGGGGGATGTATCCATATTCATCAAGGATACGTACACCTCCAGGTTAGTGGCGCAGCATGATACCTCTGAGGTCATCTATGTGCAACTAACATCGGGCAAATCTGCAATGCAAATTGTGGCCTGCTACAGATCACCCTCCATGACCCAGGACCACCACTCCACCTTTCTGGAGACACTGGAAAACATGAAGGTCCTACCGAGCACCCTGATATTGGGCGATTTCAATTACCCTACCATTCACTGGGAATACTACTAGAGTACAAATTCCCAGGCCCAGCGCTTCCTGGAATTCATCAACTCAAATGCCCTGGATCAGCTGGTAAACTCCCCTACCAGAGGTGAAAACATATTGGACCTGGTCATCACCAACATTGGCGACAGGTGTTCCACACCGGAGGTCAACTCTGTCACTGGTTAGATCAGACCATAAACTAATCACTCTGGATGTCCACACCCCACCACCACCCCCAACTAAGGAAACCACATGAAAAAGACAGCGGTGGTAAGTTTCACAGCCCCCACGCTAAATTTAACGCTGCCCAAGATGCAGAAACCTTTACAAATGCACTCAATGAGCACCTACAAGGATGCATGGATTGTGCCATCTCTAGCAAAACCAAGACTCACTCCTCTAAGAGAAGGAAACCAGTTTGGTGGACCCCTGCAATAAACAGGCCATACAATAGAAGGAGGAAACTAGTTCAGAAAAAAAGCAAATCCCAAGAAGGAAAGTCATCCCCTGATCAGCATCAGTAAGAAACTAAGGTCCTTCATGAAATCATTCAAGGCTAACTTCGAAAGAAAAATAGCCAAGGATTCAAAAGATAACCACAAAGCTTTCTTTTAGCTATGTTAAGAATCTAAGTGGCAACTCGCAGATATGCACTGAACTAGAGCAAAATAGCAGAAAATATACTGAACCTACTGATATTGCCAACGTCCTGGCAGCTAGATTCAGTGCAAACTTCACCCTCCCTCACCTCGAAAAGGGCCTACAACAATACTGGAAAAGTTTAGTGTCCCAAAAATCACAGACGCACAGGTGAAAACCGCCCTTTCAAAAGCCAAAAACACAGCATCAATGGGAGCAGATGATGTCCCAGGCTGTGTCTTGCATGAACTACAGAACGAACTAACCCCCACCTAAACACACTGTTCAACCTCTGCCTGTCCACAGGCTACGTGCCCATAGAATGGCGCACAGCAGCGGATGTTCTTCGTCTCACATTGCTGCAGTCATAACCTGTGGGTAGTCCGCTGTCCTCGGTCGGCCCGAATACCAAAGTGTTAGGCTGGCGTCGGTCATGGTCGCTCAGAGCTGACGTCAGTACGCAGTAGTACTTAAGCGCATGACCGACGCCATATCCTCAGTCTTTCTTGCCGCGTGGTCCGAAGCAGAAGCAGCGTTTGCAAGTGCCGTTCGGCGTCCTGAAATTTTCATTTTACGAGTTTCAGACCGAAGACCAAGTTGGGTTAAGTACCCCATTGGGGAATATTTTTGTCTTTTCTTGCCTCAGTTAATCCGGATGTCAGAAAAAGTTAATAATTGTATTTCTTGTGGGAAACAGATGCCTCATAGGGACTATCACTCTCTCTGTATTCCTTGCTTGGGGCCTGAGCACGACGTAGTCGGGTGTCGCTTTTGCGCTAGATTTAATAAGCGCACCATTAAACGCAGATTAGACTGTGCTAGGCTTGTTTTCGGTAAGTGGTGTAACTATAACATGCCGTCGGATCCTCCACGCCGCCACCGCAAAAGCGAAAAGATAAATCGTTAAAGTCTAAGCAGGATGAGTCGTCCGTTGCGGACGCCGGTTCTATGGAATCTACGGTTGAGTCTGTGGATCCAGCCGAGGTCTCGGCTGAATCACAGGGGGAACCTTTAATATTACAGGAATTGGCCTCTCAGGAGGTAGGTCAGGCCGAGGGGGCTTCTCAAGTTTCTGTGGTTCCATCCTTACAAAAGGTTATTAGGCCTTCTACTTCTGTCACTAAAGGCCCTGCTAAAGCTAGACCTGGTCTTTCTGGTACAGGCATCAGCCCAAGTTCTTCGGGCTCTGTTCCTAAAAAACATATGTTGAAAATGGCAGAGGATTTGATTACTTTAATCAGGGGTTCTATGCCCCTTCCAGAGAAGAGGCCTAGGGTGGAGACAGATTTAGAGGGATTGGAGCATTCCTCAGATTACTCTGAGTCTTCAGCTGAGGATATTCAGGATTTTCCTCCCTATTCTGATTCTGATGCAGAGGATTCCTGTCCTTCTGCTTCTCCTGCAGAGGATTTTTCCTTTTCTGAAACCTTGCACTCCATGAGGGAGCATTTCAAGTGGGAAGGTCAGGATTTTTCAGATTCTCGTAAGAGGCTTAGGGAATTTTTGTTTTTGCCACAACATAGACCTTTGGCTATTCCCCCTGTTTTAGATGTTGTTCAGGATGTTTTTTCTGAAGCTTCCCTTAATCCTGATTCTTTACCCCCTGCCCCTGTCAAGCCAGACAGGTATTACAGAGTTCCAGAAGCTCATAAATATTTGTATAAGAGTCCTAGAGCTGACCCAGAAACTATTATTCAAGGACCTAAGGGTGTCAGGGCTTCTGTAGTTAAGAATCCAGTACCTCTGGATAAAGATTCTAGAGCTTTGGATAGGTGGGGTAAAAAAGTGTATACCTCCTCCACGCTAGCTATGAGGGCTTTAAATTGCCAGTTTCATATGCTGAAGTATCAGAACTTTCTGTTAGGTCAGTTGAAATCTAAGGTAGATGCTTTAGCTGAGGGTATAGAGTGTAAGGAATTACAGGACTTAGTTCATGCCTCAGATCAGGTTGGTAAGCATTCTTTGCAGTGTGGCTTCGATGCTCTTCAGGCTTCTTCCAGGGTGGCTGCTACTCGTTCAGTTATTCGTAGGCATGCCTGGCTTAAGGATCAAAATTTGTCAGAGCATGTTAAAGCTCGAATTTTGGATGCTCCCCTTCAATCTGAAGTCCTTTTTGGTTCTCCTGTGGAATCAGTTTTGAAAAAGATGGAAGACAAAGCTAAGTCCATGCAGACGGTTAAGGAATTTTTGCAAGTGCAGCCCCCTAAGTTTAGCAGGAATTGGCCTGCAAAAGGATGGTCTTACCCTTCTTCCGATTTTCAGTCTAAGGGCAGGTCTAGACGTGGTAGGGGCAGAGCTCACGCTCAGGGTTCTTTCAGACCTAGGACTTGGAGTTCTCCTGCACAATCTTCTGGTGAGGGCAGGGGTCAGCCTTTTCGTAAACAGACCCAATGACCTGTATCTCCAGCTGCCAGATTCTTCCTGTCTGGCAGCTCCTCTAGGAGGAAAGTTGGCACTATTCAAACAAAATTGGCTTTTGGTCACCCAGGACAAATGGGTGTTGGACATTATAAATCAAGGTTACAAGTTTTATTTTCACACCTTTCCTCCTTTCAAAGGCATGCCAGATGTACCTCCTCAACAAAGGCTGGAGGCTCACAAACAGATTTCTTTGCTTTTGCAAATGGGGGCAATCCAGGTGGTACCTCCGTCAGAAGTAGGCCTAGGGTTTTATTCTCGCCTATTCCTTGTGCCAAAGAAAGGAAACACTTGGAGGCCAATTCTGGATTTGTCCATTCTCTGTACATACCTAGACATTCCAAAGTTCAAGATGTTAACTTTACAGCAACTTCTGCCTCTGCTAGGCAAAGATCACTGGATGGTAACTCTGGATCTCAAAGAGGCTTATCTTCACATTCCTATCAGGCCCAGCTGCAGGAGATTCCTGCGTATTCGGGCTGGTACTTTTCATTATCAGTTCTCTGTATTGCCCTTTGGCTTATCTACTGCGCCCAGGGTGTTCACAAAGGTCCTGGCTCCTGTGATAGCCTTCTTAAGACTAAGAGGAATACAAATTTATCCTTATCTGGACGATTGCCTCGTTCTTGCTCAAGACAAAGACAAGTTACTTCAACATCTACAGTTTGTAATGGCAGTTTTAAGGTGCCTAGGGTATTCTGTGAACGAAACAAAGTCCAGTCTAGTACCCTCTCAGGACATGTGCTTTCTGGGTGTGAGACTGAATACAGCCTCTCAGATGGCTTTTTTGACCCCAGACAAACAAAGAAATCTTCACCTATACTTCCAGCAATTATCAGTAATGTCCAGGCTGACTGCAAGGACAGTCCTTCAAGCCTTGGGGTTCATGGCATCTTGCATTCTGGTACTTCCCAATGCCAAACTGCATATGAGGAAGCTACAGTGGTATCTCAAAAGTGTATGGACTCAACACTGCCACGATTTGGACACTGTCATTCAGATAATACCTTGCATCCAGAAGGAATCCTTGTGGTGGGCTCAGGAATGTCACCTAAACAAGGGACTCTCTGTGGCCCGACCAGAGGCGAGTCAGTTCTTAACGACGGATGCCTCAGACCTGGCTTGGGGAGCACACTTCAATGGGAAATGGATTCAAGACACGTGGCCTCCCAGACTACAGCATTTGCATATCAACATGAAGGAGATGTTAGCAGTCCAATTTGCCCTGATGGCCTTCAAGGATCTACTTCAACCAGGACAGGTGTTGATTCAAACAGACAACACAACAGTCATGTGGTACATCAACAAGCAGGGGGGAACCCATTCTTACCCTCTTTGCAGACAAGCTATGATTTTGTGGGAGACTGCTCTGAGTTTGCACATCACTCTTCAAGCACGGTTTCTGCCAGGAGCACAGAACTCCTTAGCAGATGTATTGAGCAGACAAATTGTGGATCCCCACGAGTGGAAATTGGATCCTCACGTATTCCAACAGTTGACAGTGGCTTGGGGAACTCCAGACATAGATCTGTTCGCTTCTCCACTAAATTTCCAACTGCCAAAATTTTGCACAAAGATGTTTCACCCAAAAGCTTGGAAAGTGGATGCTCTATCTTTCAGTTGGAACAACCTTCACGTCTATGCTTTCCCTCCTTTGCCTCTCCTTCCCAAGGTACTCTTGAAAGTCAGGCAGGACAAGCCTTGCATGATTCTAATAGCGCCAGATTGGTCACGTCAGCACTGGTATCCTCTGCTGAGGAGTTTAGTACAGGAGCCTCCTTGGCCTTTGCCACCAATTCCACACCTGTTGTCTCAGGCAAGAAATCATTTTCTCAATGTCAGGGTGCAGTCCCTGCATCTGACAGCCTGGCGTATTCTGTTTTAGACCCTGGGGGGTCTCAGCTTCCTCAACAAGTTTTGAATGTCATTTTGGAAGCCAGGCGGCCTAGTACTAGAAAAGTTTATGCTGATAAATGGAGGAGATTTTTTCTTGGGAGCACAGCAAAGAGCTTTGATGTCTCAGTGCCTAATTTGAGTTTTACACTACAGTACCTTACTGAATTATTAGACAAGGGTTTGTCTTTTTCCTCCGTGAAAGTTCATGCTGCAGCCATTTCTGCTCACTATGATTGTGATCCTCCTTTATTTTCTCACCCTTTGTTTAAACAATTTCTTAGAGGGGCAAAAAACATAAGACCCCCACGTAGAGCTCCTACTCCTTCCTGGGATCTCAATTTTGTGTTGGAAAAGCTTACTTTACCTCCTTTTGAACCTGTAGCTACGTCTGAGTTGAAGTTTTTGTCCTGGAAGACTGCTTTTTTGTTGGCCATTACATCTGCTAGGAGGGTATCTGAATTACAGGCTATCATGGCAGTTGAACCCTTCCTGATATTTCATAAGGATAGGGTGTCCTTGCGTACTAACCCTACTTTTATGCCTAAAGTTATTTCTAATGTGGCCTTAAACCAGTCTATTCATTTGCCTACTTTTTATGCTGCTCCCCAAAATAAAGGGGAAAAAGTCTTGCATTCTTTGGATATTCACAGGCAGTTACGCTATTATTTGAGCAGAACTAAAGAATTCAGGCAGACTCAACAGTTATTTATTTCTTTTGCTTTGGGTTCACAGGGGAAGGCTGTTTCTAAGCAAACTATTTCTAAGTGGATTGGCCATTGTATTGCTTTTTGTTGTTCTCATCATGGGAAGGATGTTCCTGCGGGGATCAGACCTCATTCCACTAGGGCTACCGCCACATCTACTGCCTTTTTAAGGGGGGTAGCTACTAAAGGTATTTTGGAGGCAGCTACTTGGAGTTCAGTGCACACTTTTACTAAACATTACCATCTCCCTCTTTATTCTAAGTCTAGGGCTGGGTTTGCCACTGCAGTTTTACAGGGTATGTTGGCAGCTCCTAATGCTTTTTAGTTTGCCAGCCTCCCTTTACCTTTGCTTTGGGATTCTACCCACAGGTTATGACTGCAGCAATGTGAGACGAAGAACATAGTACAGTTTTGTACCTACCATAAATGTAGATGTTCGAGGATCCACATTGCTGCAGTCCAGTTTTCCCTCCCTCCTTCCCCTCTATAGTTTGGGGTTGTTGTGTTTCTTTTGGGATAATTATTCTTTTATTTATGTTGGTTATTGGGTATTTCTATTTTGGCTATGGCCTTTCCTTTTTAGGCCTTCTGACATCTGGGGCAAGAAAGACTGAGGATATGGCGTCGGTCATGCGCTTAAGTACTACTGCGTACTGACGTCAGCTCTGAGCGACCATGACCGACGCCAGCCTAACACGTTGGTATTCGGGCCGACCGAGGACAGCGGACTACCCACAGGTTATGACTGCAGCAATGTGGATCCTCGAACATCTACATTTATGGTAGGTACAAAACTGTACTTTATTCCTCTTCACAAAGGAGGGGCCACAACTGACCCTGGCAACTATCGCCCCATAAGCCTGACTAGCCTGGTCTGCAAAGCTATGGAGCGCATCATCATGGAACTCATTAACAAAGACATTGGGAACCTCCAAACACTTGACCTGACCCAGTTCGGCTTTAAGGGCAGATCATGCCTACTAAACCTGGCCGACTTCTTTGAGACAGTCACCAAGGCCATAGATGAGGGAAAGGTGGTTCACACAGACTACTTTGACCTCGCCAAGGCTTTTGACACCATTCCCCACTCTGGTATTATGAAAAACTCACCAGCCTGAACATAAACCCCGACGTCACGAGATGGGTTGCCATCTGGCTTACAGACAGAACTCACACAGTAAAGCATAGTGGGCTCCAGGTCCGTCTCTAAACCAGTCATAAGTGGTGTCCTGCAAGGCTTGGTCCTGGGACCCCTACTATTCAGCATATACTTCTCAGAAGCACAGGCCAACACAGGAGGACTATGGCTAACCAAGGTCGCCGATGACTGCAAACTGGGAGCCATAATTGACTCTCCGGCTGACACGGACATCCTCCAAAAGGGCCTTACTGAGACGGACACCTGCTGTCAAAGTTATGGCTTCAAGCTAAATGCGAAAAAATGCATAGTCATTCCATTTGGGAAAAACAAAACACCCACGAATTAACACATAGATGGAAGCCCCCTTAATACAGAAAAAGTAATAAGAGATCTTGGGACCCAGGTAGATAGTAATATCTCCTTTGACAATAATATTGCCAAAGTAGTTGGGAAATCCTTCTATGTGGCCTATCTAATTACTAAAGGGTTTGCATCTAGAAATAGAGGTTATAGTGCCCCTCTACTCGTCAGTCATTAGACCCATCATAGAGTACAATGCCCCATTTGGGATGTACCTCACAAGACGCTTCCAACCGCTGGAAAGACCACAAAAGTACCTCACCAAGAGGGTTACTGGCCTCAAACATATGTCCTATGTAGCCTGACTGAAAAAACTCAATCTGTACTTAGTGGCATATTGCTTACTCAGAGGTGATCTCTGCCTGACTTACAAAGCCATGTCCAACTCAGAATTGATGGACATGCTCCACCTAAAGAAATCCAAGTCACTGCAAGCCACACGCTCTAGTGAACTAAACCTCCCCACAGCAATAAATAGAACATGCTGGAGGGATAGATTCCTGTCACAGAGACTCCCCATGCTTTGGAACAAAATTCCAAATTACATCAGGCAAAGCCCCTCACTAACGCTCTTCAAGAGAAACCTTGACGAGTGGATAGGTAACAGAAAATACACCCCTGGGATCACTTCATTGGCTCTTCTTGACAGAGGATCAGTTAATCAATGGGGTGGCGAAAGCCGACACACTCTCTAGCTAGGCTTATAAATGCCCTCGGGCAGATAGCCTAGTACCTACCTATGAACCACTATAGGAGGACATAGCAGAGCTGTGTAAAATCTTAACATAACAGATGTCCATCTCTTTACTGTTGTGGTATTCGCTCTCTCCCTCCTCCCCCTGTTTCTTTTCTTCTGAATGTACATGTTCCCTCTCTTTCTCCTTAGACTATAGTTTCTTCTGTGACTTTACACTTCTGAGGATGGTATGTCCATACATCACCTTTTTGCCCTATTCCGTACACAGAGAGCATACTTGTGAAATTCAGCATCCCCATTACAATCTAAAGGCTTTAGTATACTGTCCAGACATTGGTTTACCTCTGGCAGGGATTCCTCTTGTAAAGAATACTGCAACGGTGAAGAAAATGGCATCTACTGTTATGGTAAGACTTTGCACAACTGTACTTTCTCGGTTTGGGTCACAAAGCAAGAAGACTGCCAAGAAACCTCAGCCACATTCTTCGGCCCTCCTCCACCAGACATCCCTCTTGAAGTGAGTGAAAGCTCTATAGGCCATCCAGTGCCTATATTGGATTTTTGTGCCGAGATCCTGATGGAGGCCAGCATGGATCCTTTTATTCCCATATTTTCTGAGGCTTTGAAGGTGTGTGTTCCAGACGTTGAGGGAAACCCGCAGTTGATCATCTCAGAGGGCTTCTGCAGATTCTGGTCAGGGAAGAGGTTCTGGATACTCTTATTGAATTTTGTCAAGGGTTGGGACCTCTGGTGTTTGTCAGGACTGACATCCTACTAAGAAAGAGCAGAAGACTAAGCATCCTTCAGTATCCTCAGAGAAAGACAAGTGTGTACTTTGGGACTGTTAAATGACATAATGGTCCTGAAACCACCTCAAGGGGATGTTCTTCGTCTTCCATTGCTGCAGTCCTGACTATTGGGTATAGTCCGCGTCCAGTCGGCCCGAATACCAGAGTATAAGGCTGACGTCGGTCAGGGCGCATTAGACTGACGTCAGAACGTCAGGGTACTAATGCGCATGACCGACGTCATATCCTCAGTCTTTTTTGCCGCATGGTCCGATGCAGAAGCAGTTTTGCGAGTGCAGGTCGGCGTACTGAAATATTTCCGAAACCGGAGTTTCAGACCGAAACAGAGTTGGCTAAGTACCCCGTTGGGGAACATTTTAGTTTTTTCTTGCCTCAGTATTTTACCGGATGTCAGAAAAAGTGAATAACTGTATTTCTTGTGGGAAACAGATACCTCATAGGGATTATCATACCTTGTGTATTCCTTGTTTAGGGCCTGAGCACGACGTTGTTGGTTGCCGCTCTTGTGCTAGGTTTAACAAACGCACTATTAAGAGGAGGTTAGACTGTGCCAGGTTAGTGTTTGGGAAGCGTTGCAATTATAAAATGCCGACGGATGCTCCGACGCCCGCCTCTAAGAAGCGCAAGGATAAAACAGTGAAGCCTAGGGTTGAGGAACCGGCAGTCCCGGACGCCGGTTCTTTAGAAGGCTCAGTGGAGCCGGAGGTTTTGCCAGGAGTTTCCATGGAGTCCCAGGCAGAAACTATACTCTTACAGGATGTGCCTTCTCAGGAGGTAGGCCAGGCTGAGGGGCTTCTCAGGTGACTGTTCTTCCCTCTCTTCCCAAGGTAGTTAGGGCCTCTCCTTCTGTTGCCAAAACTTCTTTCAGAGGTAGGCCTACTTCAGCTTCAGTGGGGGCTTCTCCTAGCATTTCGGTTCTGAACCTAAGAAACATATGCTTAAAATGGCAGTAGATTCGATTACTAAGATTAGGCGTTCTATGCCCCCGACTGATAAGAGGCCTAGGGTGGAACCGGAGTTTGATAGTTTTGAACAGTGTTCAGAGGCTTCAGAATCTTCTGTGGAAGATATGCAGGAGTATCCTACTTATTCTGATTCTGATGTGGATGATTCCACTCCTACAGCTTCTCCGCCTGAGGATTTTTCATTTTCAGAGACTTTGCATTCCATGAGGGAGCACTTTAAATGGGAAGGCCAGGATTACTCTGACTCCAGGAAAAGGCTTAGGGAGTTTTTGTTTTTACCCCAGCATAGGCCTTTAGCTATTCCTCCTGTGTTGAATGTGGTGGAAGATGTTTTTGCAGAGGCTTCCCTGAACCCTGACTCTTTGCCTCCTGCTCCTGTTAAGCCTGATAGGTATTATAGGGTGCCCGAAGCTCATAAATATTTGTTTAAGAGTCCTAGGGCGGACCCAGAAACTATTTCTCAAGGGCCTAAGGGTGTAAAGGCTTCTGTGGTTAAAAATCCTGTTCCCACTGATAAAGAGGCAAGGGCTTTGGATAGGTGGGGAAAGAAAGTGTATACTTCTTCCACTCTAGCCATGAGAGCTTTAAATTGTCAGTTTCACATGCTAAAATATCAGAATTATCTCCTTTCACAATTGAAATCTAAGGTGGATGCTTTGGCGGAAGGTATTGAGTGTAAAGAGTTGCTGGATTTGGTTCATGTGTCTGAACAAGTGGGTAAGCATTCTTTGCAATGTGGTTTTGATGCTGTACAGGCCTCCTCGAGGGTGGCTGCTACCAGTTCTGTTCTTCGCAGGCATGCCTGGTTGAAGGATCAGAATTTAGCTGAGCATGTTAAGACAAGGATTTTGGATGCTCCTTTACAGTCTGATGTGTTGTTTGGTTCACCTGTGGAAGCAGTTTTAAAGAAAATGGAGGACAAAGCTAAGTCTATGCAAACTGTTAAAGATTTTTTTGCAGGTGCAGCCACCGAAGTTTAGTAGAAATTGGCCTGCTAAGGGGTGGACATATCCTGCTTATGATTCTCAGTCTAGGGGTAGGTCTAGACGTGGTAGGGGCAGGGCTCAAGGTTCTTTTAGGCCTAGAACAGGGAGTTCACCTGCTCAGACTTCTGGTGAGGGCAGGGGTCAGTCCTTTCGTAAACAGACCCAATGACCTGTTTTTTCAGCTGCCAGCAGATTCAAGTTTGGCAGCTCCTTTGGGAGGAAGACTGTCTCTTTTCAAAGAAAATTGGGATTTAATTACTCAAGACAAGTGGGTGTTGGATATCATTCACCACGGTTACAGATTTTATTTCCATACAATGCCCCCTTTCAAAGGCATGCCAGACGTTCCTCCTCAACAAAGAAAAGAGGCTCACAAGCAAGTTTTACAGTTACTTCACATAGGGGCCATTCAGCCAGTCCCTGTATCAGAAAGGGGCCTAGGATTTTATTCTCGCCTGTTCCTTGTACCAAAGAAGGGGAACACGTGGAGACCAATTTTGGATTTATCTATCCTCAACACGTTTTTGGACATTCCCAAGTTCAAGATGTTGACGTTACAACAGCTTTTACCTCTGCTGGGCAAAGATCACTGGATGGTAACTTTAGATCTCAAGGAAGCTTACCTTCATGTGCCTATAAGGCTCAGTTGCAGGAAGTATCTGCGGTTTCGAGCTGGAAATTCTCATTATCAGTTCTCTGCATTGCCCTTTGGCTTATCTACTGCGCCCAGAGTATTCACAAAGGTTCTGGCTCCAGTGATAGCTTACTTCAGGCTTCAAGGAATTCAAATTTATCCTTACTTGGACGACTGCCTGATTCTGGCTCAAGAAAAGGAAGACCTTCTACAGCATCTGGAATATGTTATAGCAGTGCTAAGATGCCTAGGGTATTCTGTGAACGAAATAAAGTCCAGTCTAGTACCCTCTCAGGACATGTGCTTTCTGGGTGTGAGACTGAATACAGCAGCCCAGATGGCCTTTTTAACCCCGGACAAACAACAGAGTCTGTCACTTTACTTCCATCAACTATCTCATCAGTCCGTGCTGACTGCAAGGACAGTCCTTCAAGCATTAGGGTTCATGGCATCTTGTATTCTGGTACTTCCCAATGCCAAACTGCATATGAGGAAGCTACAGTGGTATCTCAAAAATGTATGGACACAGCACTGCCAGGATTTGGACACTGTCATTCAAATAATACCTTGCCTTCGAAAAGAATTCTTGTGGTGGGCTCAGGAATGTCACCTAAACAAGGGACTCTCTGTGACCCGGCCAGAGGCAAGTCAGATCTTAACGACAGATGCCTCCGACCTTGCTTGGGGAGCTCATCTAAATGGAAAGTGGATACAAGACAAGTGGCCTGCCAGACTACAGCATCTACATATCAACATGAAGGAGATGTTAGCAGTCCAGTTTGCATTAATGGCTTTCAAGGAGTTACTTCTTCCAGGGCAGGTGTTGATTCTAACAGACAACACAACTGTCATGTGGTACATCAACAAGCAAGGGGGAACACATTCTTATCCTCTATGCAGGCAAGCAATGATTTTATGGGAGATTGCGCTAAGCTTGCAACTGACTCTTCAGGCAAGGTTTCTGCCAGGAGCACAGAACTCCTTAGCAGATGTGTTAAGCAGACAAATCATGGATCCCCACGAGTGGAAACTGGATCTTCATGTATTTCAGAAACTGACAGTGTCATGGGGGACTCCAGACATAGATCTGTTCGCTTCTCCACTAAACCACCAGCTGCCAAAGTATTGCACAAAGGGGTTTCATCACACAGCTTGGAAAGTGGATGCTCTGTCTTTCAGTTGGAAAAACCTTCATGTGTATGCCTTTCCACCTCTGCCTCTTCTTCCAAAGGTGCTATTAAAGGTCAGACAAGACAGGCCAAGGATGATTTTGATAGCTCCAGATTGGCCTCCGCAACACTGGTACCCACTACTACGGAGTCTGGTACAGAAGCCTCCATGGCCTTTACCTCTGATTCCTCATCTGTTATCTCAGAAGGACGGTCATCTGCTCAATGTCAAGCTTCATTCTCTTCATCTAACAGCCTGGCATATTCTGTGTTGAAACACAACAGGTCTCAACTTCCTCAACAAGTTTTAAATGTGATTATGGAAGCTAGAAGACCTAGTACAAGGAAAGTGTACGCAGAAAAATGGAAGAGATTTTTATTTTGGAGTACAGCAAAGAATTTGGAGATTTCTGAGCCTAATTTGGGTGTGGCTCTTCAATATCTTACTGAGTTATTGGACAAAGGTTTGTCCTTCTCTTCCATTAAGATTCATGCTGCAGCAATTTCAGCTCACTATGATTGTGACCCACCTTTGTTTTCGCATCCTTTGTTCAAGCAGTTTCTTAGAGGGGCAAAGAACATAAGACCCCCACGTAGAGCTCCTACTCCTGCTTGGGATCTCAATTTTGTGTTGGAAAAACTTACTCTACAACCTTTTGAGCCTGCAGCTACTGCTGAATTGAAATATTTGTCATGGAAGACTGCTTTTCTGTTGGCTATTACTTCTGCAAGAAGGGTGTCTGAGTTGCAGGCCCTTATGGCAGTAGAGCCCTTTTTGATTTTCCATAAGGATAGGGTATCATTACGTACTAATCCTTCTTTTATGCCTAAGGTGGTTTCTAGTGTGGCTTTAAACCAAACTATTCATTTGCCTACTTTTTGCAGATCCTCAAAATAAAGGGGAAAAGATTTTGCACACTTTAGATGTACACAGGCAATTGCGTTATTATTTAAGCAGGACTAAGGATTTTAGGCAGTCTCAGCAGTTGTTTGTTTCTTTTGCTTTGAGTTCTCAGGGCAAGCCTGTGTCAAAACAAACTATTTCTAGGTGGATTGGCTTTTGCATTGCATTTTGTTATTCCCATCATGGCAAGGAGATTCCAGCTGGGATTAGGCCTCATTCCACTAGGGCTACTGCCACTTCAACAGCATTTCTAAGGGGTGGCAACTAAGGATATTCTGGAAGCAGCTACTTGGAGTTCAGTGCATACTTTCTCTAGGCATTATCACCTTCCTATCTACTCTAAGTCTAGGGCTGGTTTTGCCACAGCTGTTTTACAAGGCATGTTGTCAGCTCCTACTACTTTATAATTTGCCAGCCTCCCTTACCTCTGCTTTGGGATTCTACCCAATAGTCAGGACTGCAGCAATGGAAGACGAAGAACATAGTACAGTTTTGTACCTACCATAAATGTAGATGTTCGAGGATTCCATTGCTGCAGTCCAATTTACCCTCCCTCCTTCCCCTCTATATTTAGGGGTGGTTGTGTAGGTGAGTTTACATGCTTATATTTTTGTATATATTGTTGTATATATTGTACATGTTTTTGGTGCAGGTTTTTTGGGACTTGTCTTTTTAGGGTCTTCTGACATCTGGGGCAAGAAAAGACTGAGGATATGACGTCGGTCATGCGCATTAGTACCCTGACGTTCTGACGTCAGTCTAATGCGCCCTGACCGACGTCAGCCTTATACTCTGGTATTCGGGCCGACTGGACGCGGACTATACCCAATAGTCAGGACTGCAGCAATGGAATCCTCGAACATCTACATTTATGGTAGGTACAAAACTGTACTTTTCTGTCCCTCCCTCCTTGGACTTCTACTCCTACCAAACGAACTAGGAAACCCGATTCCTCAGATGAAAATTCAGCGTCTGAATCCCTGTC
The DNA here is from genome assembly GCF_019279795.1 of Protopterus annectens. Classification (NCBI taxonomy): domain Eukaryota; kingdom Metazoa; phylum Chordata; order Ceratodontiformes; family Protopteridae; genus Protopterus; species Protopterus annectens. The sequence continues at coordinate 652,314,635 of NC_056750.1, forward strand.
CCCCTCCTTCCCAGATAAAGAGTCTGCAAGTCCTCCGTCTCCTTTTAAGCAATTGTCTTTTGGAGACACTAACTAGAATGATGGAATGCTTCAAGTGGGATTCTTTTCAAGTGTCTGATATGCAAAAAAAAGGTAGTATGAGATGCTTCAGGTGGATACTCCTAAACCTCCTGCAGTACCTCCTGTATTGGCTGCCGTGTTGCACCTTATAGCTGCCTCTAAGTATACTGATGGTCAGCCTCCTGCCCCTAAGAAACCTTGCAGCTTCTTTAAGGTTCCTTAGGATTGTTAATTCTTATTTAAATATCCATCTGCTGGCCCTACTGTGGTTTCAGTCTTAGCTGGTAAGCCTTCTAAACTTTCGCCATTTTTAAGCTTTTGCTTTCAGATAAAGATAGTAGGACAATGGAAAGAATTGGTAAGAAGGTTTATACTGCTACTACTTTGGCTTTTTGGGCCATCATTTATCAGACCCACATGACCAGCTATGCTCTGGCCTTGATTGCCCAGGCCTGTTAAGTCATTTCAGATCTCCCTGATTCTGAAAGAAAATCTTCTGCTCTATCTGTTTTAGGTTCTCTCTCTCAGGTGACTCGTCACTCTGTAAAGTGTCGCTATGATGTTGCTCATGCGTCTTCCAAAGCTGCTGTCTTTGGGTCTGTCATGACATGTTATTAGTTTCACCTGCAGTCCCTACCTGAAGATATTAAGACCAAGTTTCTGGATGCTTCTTTGGATAACAACAATCTCTTTGAGACTACTGCTCCTCACATGTTTTAAGGGTCTTCAGGAAAAAGGTAAAGCCTTGCAGGATCTTAAACGTATCTTTGTTTCACCTATCCCTAAGTTCCATCTAGGTCTGCTTTTGTTTGCAGGCAGCCTCATTAGGCCACCAAAGGCAGGAAGGGTGGTAGGCGAGCTTCTCCTGCTAAATCATCTTAAGCTTCAGTGGCTCAGGAGCCTGCTTCTATTTGACTCCCCCATCCCCCCCCCCCCACGACATCCCAGTCTAAAACATCTGAAATTCACACTGAGCTGAACGGAGAAGGGGCACTTACCACAACTCTGATCTATGATGTATAATAATAAGTATCCTGTTTTTTTTTGTTTATTTTTACTAGTTATTGCTTATTCTAACCAATTATAGCACTTTTTATTGTCTGCTGCCTCCGCGGTAGTGTTGTCGCGTTCGATTCTCAGCTGGAGCGTCTTCTGTGTGGAGGCGTGCGTGAATGGGCGTGCCTTAGTTGAAGGTTGTGCGTCAGGGCTGGTAACTCGGCACGTAAAAATCCACTACTAAACATTAGTGGACCGGAGTTCCACTGTGGCAACCCCTAACCGGGATAAGCTGAAACAACAGCAACAACATTGTCTGCTGCCTACTATTTTTTTTACTGTATTTTCTTGCTTTGAAGTAATCTGCACTATTGTACTGAAATTGTCTGCCTTACAGCGTCTGTTAAATCACTTTTGTTACTGTCACACTGTAAAGTGTTTTTAGCTAGTTTCACTGTGTGAAAGGTATTAACTGGAAAATGCCTCCATTTGTTAAGCATCTGTTAGTTCTAATTACCTGCCAAGGAGTGGATCATATAACAGATTTGTTTGCAGTTAAAGGCATTCTCTAGAGTCTCTCTGATCCTTTGTCAGTAAAAACTTTCATTTAGTGTCTTACTGTTGCTTTTCTGCTGTAATAAACATTTCTGTAGTGTTTACTGCCTAAAGTTGTGTATCTAGTAGTTGTAGCACAACCTAGTTCAGGTTTGCTGTCTCTGGGCCTGCTTGTTTGTAGTGGCTGTTTGTTCTGAGCACATGTTCCAGACCGTCTTAGATTAGTAAAATCCTTTCTTCGCTTTAGTGAGAGGATTGTGTTGATTGGCCACTGGCTGGTAAACACTGGCTGGTCTAGGGCTTGGAGTAAGCATTCGTTGGTTCTTTTGAGCTTTTTCTTAAGTTGTTTCAGGTTGTACCTTCTGGTATTTAAGCCTTATGTTTGTGAAGATTTCTGTTTATTCAGACTGAGCTGAACAGAGGAGGGGCACTGGTCACAACTCTGATCTGTGATATATGACAATAAATATTCTGTTTTTTTTTTTTTTTTGCTTAGTTTTACTAGTTACTGCTTATTCTAACCATTTATAGCAGTTTTTGTCTGTTGCCTATTTTTTGACTGTATTTTATTGCTCTCAACTAGTCTGCACTGTTGTACTGAAATTGTCTGCCTTGCAGGGCCTGTTAAATAACGTTTATTACAGTCACACTGTTTGTAAAGCTTTTTTAGCTAGTTTCACTGTGTGAACGGTATTAACTGGAAAATTTCTCCATTTATTAAGCACCTTTTTGTTCTGATTTCCTGTCAAGGAGTATGTCATATAACTGATTTGTTTGCAGTTAAAAGCATTCTGTAGAGTCTCCATGCTCCTTTATCTGTTTAAAACTTTAATTTAGTCTCTCTCTGCTGTTTGTCGGCTGTGATCAACATTTCTTTGGTGTTTTCTGCTTAAAATAGTGTAGCTAGTATCTGTAGCATAGCACCCCATCCCATTTGGTGTCTTGTTCTTATACTTGGTGGCTTTGTAGTCACCTGCCCCTACTTGTAAGTTTGATCTGGGACACTCCTCCCAGTCCAGTGTCATTTGCTCATTGTACCTAATACAGAGAGAACATTTGGGAAGGCAAACCCCCGTAGTTTTGTAACCTTGAATTATCTCCTTTCTCCCTTTCCACAAAAAAAAAATAAAAACTTTATTCAGCTGTTTTTACAGTATTTGTGTTTCTACCTCCTACTCTATTGCTTCATCTTGTTTTTTTCTGCTACTTGTTCTCTAAAGTGTTCAATTGCATCTTCTCTGCTACATTTATTACTGCTTGTTTTTAGCCTGTTTAAATTGTAAGTGTTATTCTAAGCCTCTTAGTGTTGGTTTAAGCACTTAGGCTTTAGGCCTACCTCTTCGCTCTCCCTGGCCTCTCTCCCTCAGATTCTGACAAATACGAATGGGCAATTTCCTACAGTTTCCTGCCAGCCTGGTTGATATGGGCATTCTGAGGCAGTGTAGCAACTGCCTCATGTACACGGACAAACATCTACTACTACCACCACCTAGGAACACAATTTGTGGGAGATGCAGTTACATAAAGAAGCTAGAGTCTATGCTCTCCCCCTCACAAACCAGTATATCTGGCACTGAGAAGGCTGTCAATACAATCACTACAACTCAAACACCACCTACAACTACACAACACACACCCACATATGCAGAGGTTCTCAACAAAAACAAACCCAAACAAAGGAGACCTCAGAGGCAAAAACAGAGGAGAACTCCACAACCCTCCACACCACATACCATGCATAGTCCACACACCAGTGTCTCGCAACCACTAAGGCCTAACCATAAACCCAACATATTAGTCATAGGAGACTCCATTGTGATACACACAGATGTGCCTCTCACCAGACTGGATAAGGAGAAAGTCATGGTTAGTTGTTTGTCAGGTGCCAGAATCCACCATATCACGCACACACTCAAGTCTCTCAACAACAAATACTGTTATGACTCTGTCATAGGCCATGCTGGCATGAAAGACTTGAGACATACCTCCCTGTACTATATGAAGACAGACATGATTGAGCTCACTGAATGTGTCCCAGGCAGGTATGTCCCTAGCCTTGAGCAGCATTCTACCATCACCTAGAATGATGCCTCAATACAAACAGAAACTGATTGACTTCAACAATTGGCTTAGTTTCTGGTGTCATTTCAGGGGGATCCAGTACCTGACGACCTGGGAAGATATGATCGACAGACCATGATGCTTTGCTAGAGATGGCCCGCATCTGTCTCACTTGGGCTTCAGGCTTCTGGCAAAGGCTCTTCTCTCCCCCATAGTGCCTTTTTTTTTTCAAAAGTCATGAGGTGGGTACTACCAACATAAAAATTTCTACAAAATGCAAATTAAAGGTCATGTTGCTAAACGCTAGGAGTCTAAACATGAAACTGCATTCATTGCAAGCATTCTTAACCCTGGAAGATGCTGAATTTTGTGCAGCCACAGAAACGTGGTTCAAAGCTGGAGAGAGCACCCCAGCCTTACCTGGTTACTCATCTTATCATACATTCAGACCCCAGAATGTGGGCAGCAAAGCCAAAGGAGGAGGAGTTCCAAAATATATTAAAGACGCACACATCTCCAGGCTGGTCAAACAGTATGATGCACAGGAGACACTCCAGGTGCAGATAACCATTGACAAGACACCATTCAAGTTATAGCTTGCTAAAGGCCCCCATATTTGACTCAAGATGCCCACTCCACCTATCTGGACCTCTATCAAGATTCAATCCTTTACACTGATCCTGGGTGACTTTAATTACCAAACCATAGATTGGAAAAACTACTCATGTCAGAGCACAAATGCCTAGAGATTCCTCAATTTTATAAATTCAAATGCCTTGGAACAGCTAGTCAGTACCCCCACAAGAGGTGATAATATATTGGACTTGGTATTAACCAACATGAGTAGCCACTGCAGCATCCCTGCAATATCATCCTCACTGGTAAGAGTGACCATAAAGTGGTCACTTTCGAAGTCACTATCTCCCCTGACCCCCCTCTAGCTAGTGTCAAACTTCTTCAAAGCTGATTACACCCTCCTGAGGGATGGTATAAACAGCTTCACAGCCCCCTCTCCCACTGTAGGAACTGGCACCAATGTCCAAATCTACACCAAAGTACTATATGAGCATTTATATAGATGTATGGAATAAGGAATATCTGACAGGACAAAATCCTCCTCCTCAAGGAAGAGTAAACCTGTCTTGTGGACATCTGCAATAAATAAATTATATAACAAACGGAAAATATTGCTGTCCAGGACCAAGAAGGAGCAGGTGCCCAATTGGAAGCAATCTCTCTTTAGCCTGAACAAGCAAATAAGAGCAGTAATGAAGTCCTCTAAAGCCTACTTCGAGTCGAAACTGGCTACATCTACTAGAGACAGTCATAAGACCTTCTTCACATATATCCACAATCTCAAAGGAAGCACTCAGATCTGTTCAGAACTGGGGGTCAAGGACACAACATGCACAAATGCTGTAGATATAGCCAATCTACTGGCTGACAGATTCAAGAAAACTTCTCACCTCTGTCCCTCCATCAGTAAATCGGGACATTCGCAGTACCTGCCCCCCACCCCTTATCTTTAAGGAACAGGTCATCACTGCCCTCTCAAAGGCAAAAAAAGTACAGCCTCCACGGGACCCGATAACATCCCAGGCTGCATCCTACATGAACTTAAGCATGAACTTGCAGCACCATTAGGCAACCCTATTCAACCAAAGCCTGAGTACCAGATTTGTCCCAGCCGAGTGGAGAGCAGCCACTGTCGGCCCTTTACACAGGTGGAGTGTCCACCGATCCAGGAAATTATAGACCCATCAGCCTAACTAGCCTCTTCTGCAAGGCCATGGAACGGATTGTCATGGACCTTATTAACAGGGACATTGGCATCTTCCGAACACTCAATCCCACACAGTTTGGCTTTGTCAAGAGGAGGTTATGTCTGTTAAATCTGGTTGACTTCTTTGAGACAGTCACCAAAGCCATGGGCGAGGGGCAGATGGTGCACACCGCCTACCTTGACCTGGCCAAAGCCTTCGACACTGTTCCCCACTCGGGCATAGTAGATAAACTGTCTCAACTAGTCATCAGTCCATATGTTACCAGATGGGTAGCAAACTGGCTGGCTGACAGAACCCACCTAATCAAATCAGGGGAAGCCACCTCAAGCAGTAGACCCGTAATAAGCAGTGTACACCAGGGATCAGTCTTGGGGCCTCTGTTCAGGATATACGTCTCTGAGGTGCAGGCCAAAACCAGTGGGGTATGGCTGACCAAGTTTGCAGATGACTGCAAGGTGGGTGCAGTCATAAATTCCCCAAGTGATGTGGATGTCTTCCAAGTGGGTCTCATCCAAACAAATGACTGGTGCCAAAAATGTCACCTCAAGCTGCATGCCAAAAATGCATAATCATCCCCTTTGGGGAGAGTGACGTCCCTACATATTACCACATTAATAACATCCTAAGTACACAATCAGTAGTGAGGAATTTGGGCACCCAGGTTGATAGCAACCTGACTTTTGACCACCATGTTGCTTCCATTGTACAGAAAGCTTTCTACATGGCCCACCTCATAAGTAAAGGTATCTCATCCAGGGACGAAGAGGTCATAACATCCCTGTATTCTTCCCTTATAAGGCCAATTATTGAGTACAGCGACCCCTTCAGCATGTACCTCACAAAGCACATGCAGCAGCTGGAGAGGACCACAGAGGTTCCTCATGAGGAGAATCCAGGGCCTCAAACATCTACCCTACACAGGCTAAAAGCCCTGTCCCTCTGCTCAGCTTCATACAGACTCATCAGAGGTGACTTCTGTTTGGCATACAAAGCAGTCTCAGATCTGCCTTGATGAGACTGCTGCATATCCGCAAGTCAAGCTCCACTTGAGCAACCTGTATGCACGACCTCAACCTGGTCTGTGATATCAATAGGACTTGGTGGCAGGACAGATGTGTCCTGGAGACTCCCCCATCTGTGGAATAGACTCCTTCTCCACGTCAAGCAGAGTATCTCATTATCCCTTTTTAAGCGTAACCTGGATAACTGGATGGGAAACAGAAAATACACCGCTGGGATTCCACCCGTGTCCCTGCTGGACAGGGGGTTTAGGCGCTGACTTCTCTAAACATGGGCTAAACTCTTTGCTAGGCTTATAAGGGCCTCAGGGCCAATAGCCTAGTAACTTCCTATGATCTCATGAAATTATATGCCTCGAGTCTGACACATTTTATCTACCTCTTTGTAGAGAACATGCAGAAGGTGCTAAAAGAGGCAAGAAGTCCTGCTGCTAGAAAATATTGATATACAGGAGAATTTACTGGCTGTTGCCTTTCTAATAACCAGGGCCCTTCTGGCATTGTGCCACTTTTGCTCAGATATTTGTGGGAGTTACTAGCCTTTGGCCTTCATATTGCTTTGTCAAGGTGCATCTTACTGCTACTTGATTGTCTGCCCATTGATCCTTTTCTTTCTAAAATGTTTTCTTTAGTAAAACAGTTTCAGACAGAAGTCTTTCAAATGAGATCACTTTGCATACAGGATGCTGCTTCTTGTGATCTTAACCTTCTTATGGAAGAGTTAACCATATCTTCATCGCAACTTGCACATCAAGCAGATTTAAAATTAATTACACTGAAGATTGTTTTCTTTGCTCTGGGCGGCCACGGTGGTGCAGTGGTTAGTATTATTGCCTCGCAACAAGAGGTTCTCCGGTTCGATCCTCGGCTGGGGAGTCTTCTGTGCGGAGTCTGCATGTCCTCCCTGTGGTCACGTGGGTTTCCTCCGGTTTCCTCCCACATCCCAAAGACAATGCAGTAGGTAGATTGGACACTCTAAATTGGCCCTAGGTGTGAGTGCTTGCGTGTGTGTGTGCCTTCTGTGGAAGGTTGGGTGCTGGACTGGCAACTCGACACTGTAAAACTCCACTGCCAATCATGAGCAGACAGGTGATCTGCTGTGGCGACCCCTAACGCCGAAAGAAGAAGAAGAATTGTTTTCTTTGCTCTGACATCTGAGTTGATAGCTGTTTTGCTGGTTAAGATTTATCTGGTCTGCTTTTGGGGTCAGGTATACTTGAGAACAAATCACTTGTTTATGTCTAAGGTTGTGTCAGAGTTTCTTTGAATCAGGCCATCTATTATTAAACCTCAAAACAATGGAGAGAATTCCACATGCTCCAGACATGCATAGAGGCAGCTCAGGTACCATCTTGACAAAACCAAGTTCTTTAGAAAAGCCAATTGGCTATTTATTTCTTATGTTAGGACTGAAAGGGCAACCCGTGTCAGGCTATTTCCATTTGTCTGTCTTTAGCTGTTGCCTTTATGTTATACTAAGCATGATAAACCAGTTCCAGGCAGCATTAAAGCACACTGTCCATGAGCCTTGTCTTCTTTGATGACATTTTGGAAAGAGGGTACTCTAGAATTTTTCTAGAAACTGCTGCATGATGCTCTGCGTAAACTTCTTCAAGAAATGAAGTGTATTGTATTCTTTTGTTTAGCTCCAAGACTGGCTTTGCTAGGACCATTCTTCAGGAGCTCTGGAATCCATATATCTTCCTTTTCCCAGATTGTATAGATTTTGGTAATCAACCCATTTAGTCTAAAGGTTGTTGCAACAGTGAAATGATTTACATAGTACAGTTGTGTAATTTGCATTTAACTTTAACAGTAGATGTTCGACTTCTTCGGTGATGTAGTAGCTACACGCACCCATCATCTCCCTAGTGGTGTTTAGGGTTTAGTTCTTGTTTTAGTGTATAATGAGTATGCAACTTAACTTTAAGACAAGAAAGTCCTGCTGATTTTTCCCTTCTGAATAAGCAGTCTGAGTGGAAGTGTGGGAGGGAGTGGTATTTGACAAGAATGTCTGGTTTTACTGGTGTTAAGTGCATCTAGGTAATGCCTTGCATGGAAATGTAGGGCATATCCAATTCAGAGAAGAAAAAGTCTGCCTACAGACTTCCACAGTCAGTGTCTGTACTGCCTGGGGCTAGAGCATGACATCAGTAATTGAGATTTGTCAGGGCTTTTTGTAGGAGGCCTTACAGGCATGCCTGGCCAGAATAAAGCTTGCAGCCTTTTTTCAGGCAGGTCTGCCATATCTGTGGACTCTCATCAACAGGGCAGCACAGATGGTCCCCCCTCAAGAAAAGGGAAATGAAGGAGTGCATCACTAAGGAGAAGTATGAGGAGACTCGTAAATTGGAGGGCTCTCTTGGTGCTTTTAGGTCTCAGGGTATTAACTTCTTTAAGGAACTGGAACAGCCAGTGACCCTGATGTCAGTCACTGATGAAGCCTTTGATGATGCATCTTCAGAAATCACCATGCCATCAGATTTGACTACTTGCCCAATAAACCTCCAGCCAGTCACTTCAGCAACAGGCTGACACTCAGGGTGTACATTCCACAGCATCATTTTGTAATAAAGCAAGGAGAGGGTGCTGTTCCCATGGTTATAGCTGAGATATACTACTGTGCTAACAAGAGGCTTAAACCCAGGCACATCACGGCTTTCCAAAATCTCAAGCCACTGTTTGTACTTATAAGTGCTACACACCAGAGGCCCATGTCTCTGTCAAACCTAAAATGCTGCCTTTGGATAAGACAATTGGCTTTAACCCCAGCCAGCCTCCATTGCAAAGATTGTTCGCTGATGTCTTAAGGTTTTATGTAGTTTCTTCTTAGCTTGCAGGTTGATTAGTCCTTTTTCAGGAGTCCAACCCCATAAAAAAGCAAGTGTCCTCTCTTTTGAGAGTATTGCAGTCAGATGATTCTGATGTGGAGGAGGAACTGCACTACAAGTTACAGATTTCCTGTCCTTAATCTTATGGTGTAGGCAGTGAAGGCATTCTGGCCCTAGACTTACCAGCAGGAGGCTTATCCTTAGATCTGATTATCTTTCCATCCATTCTTCACTGGATAGATCTTTAGATTTGACCTCAGATGTAATGTTGACCACTCTAGACTTTATGATCCATAGCCCAGGCTCCTCCCCTTACCCATAGTCTCCTCCTATTCCCAACATTACCTCAGATCTCTCTTGCTGCTCATCAAAAACAGATATGATTCCTTTGCTCAGGTTCATCTCAGCTGAGTTGTAGAACTTTAGTGTATATATAAAATAAATACATGTTTGTATATAAATAGTCTTCATATTGTCAGACTTCCATGTTTTCCTTGAATAGCACCTTTACCCCACCCACAAAAAACTACTACTCCTCGCTCATTTGGCGTCAACCCTTGGTAGTGTGGGTTTGGTACTTTTAGAGTTGTGTTTTATCATGATTGTTGTTTTTGTTGTTGCGATTAACATTATCATTATTATTCTGTTATCCTTGTTACTGGTAGTGTAGCTTTGTCTCTAGAGCATAGTCGTGTGCATTTTACTATGGCTGAAAAGCCATAAGGTTTTAAAAAAGCGTGGCTTGCAACCACAAGATACCATCCAAATCTGTCTGCTGCTTTTGGAGCCTTCCTATCTGCAGAACAGTCCTCAGATAAACACAAAGAGTAGAAGAGTGGTGATAAGCCCATGGAATGGGCAGAGTCTAAGAAGCATTCCCCCGATCAATGCTCCTCCTCGGTGGCTTTTTCCCTCCATCTCTGAAACGGTCTAAAGATTTGGCTGCAAATTCTACTCCAGGTCAAATAGTTAAAGGACTTTGAAATCTTCCCTTGCCAGAGCCAAGATTTTCACTGGAGCCCATCTCCCCTAGAGTACACACCCCCCTTTTTCCAGGAAAGACCAATGCATAGCTAATCAAGACCTCCATCTACTACTTCCTCAATCCGATCAGTCCAGTCCATGTTCCTCAGGACCCAAATTCAGTCGGGGGTTCTCCCAGCTCAGACCCCAGTTGGTCCTATGAGCTTCGTCCCTCCACCTTCCACCCCCATCTATGGCTGCTTCTTACCTGATCCACCTCCCGGTTTCAGGGGCTTGGGATCCAGGTTTCTCCCAGGGATCATCCTAGTCAGGTCCAAAGTCTTGGGCAGCTTCCACTCCAGCAACATCTGTGATCCAAGCAGTTCCATGCACCTCTTTTCTGGAAGGCTGTCTTTACTTAAGCATTGGTGCTGGATACGGAAGGGGGGAGTGTTCAGGGATAAACTCCAAAGTTATCCCTTACTGTTTGAGCTTTTTCACTAGAAAGCTCAGCTACGAAGTTGGTCTCTAAACAGAATCTGCTCCAATCCTGGAACCAAACTAGTGTGGATCTTGGATTCCCCCTTGCTTCTGCTTTTGAGTTGGTTGCGAGAGCGCTTTCCATTTTTTGTTCAGTTTTACAGTTGTGCTTGTCCCTCAGTGAAAGACCATGCACCCTGATCCTGTTCCTTGATCCAGTCAGGACAGCCAGTTCCCCCAAGCCTCAGGACTGTACATGTTCAGTATTCCCCCTAGTCTTCAGAGTCCTCGTTGGAGTATCCTGCCACAGAGGTCCCTTGGAAATGTGTATGTAAGAGGAGGCACATAGACTCCCAGAGACAGATTTTGATGGAGAAGGGGGGTCTCCCAGATCAAGACTTGATACTTCATTATTCGGGGAGATCCTTGAACATTTGAGACAGAAAGGTATTTGATCATCTGAAACCCCCTCCCAAGAGGAATCAGTGTTTCTCCAAACCTTTGGATCTCATTCAGCTACTTCTTGGGTGGTCCCTGCTGCTGAAGTGATGGTGAATTTAATCTCTCGACAGGCGTAGAAGCAGATGGATGTGGCAGAACCAATTCCACATAAACCTGATAAATTTCTGGTTGCATCGAAGGATCACCAACATTTGAGCAAGGGCCTGGCAGTGGATGCCGTGATAGTAATAGCAGTCACCAGAAAGAAGCTGACCGAAGAAAACTCATCTGCCCATCTCCCTAACAAGGAAATCTTGAGCATTGGACAAGTTTGGGAAGCAAGGATGTTCTTCGTTCCACATTGCTGCAGTCCTAACTATTGGGGGTAGTCCGCTGTCCAGTCAGCCCGAATACCAAAGTATAAGGCTGACGTCGGTCAGGGCGCATTAGACTGACGTCAGCACGTCAGGGTACTAATGCGCATGACCGACGCCATATCCTCAGTCTTTTTTGCCGCATGGTCCGATGCAGAAGCAGTTTTGCGAGTGCAGGTTGGCGTTCTGAAATTTTCTGAAGTCGGAGTTTCAGACCGAATCAAAGTTGGCTAAGTACCCCGTTGGGGAACATTTTGGTTTTTTCTTGCCTCAGTATTTAACCGGATGTCAGAAAAAGTGAATAACTGTATTTCTTGTGGGAAACAGATACCTCATAGGGATTACCATACCTTGTGTATACCTTGTTTAGGGCCTGAGCACGTCGTTGTTGGATGCCGCTCTTGTGCTAGATTTAACAAACGCACTATTAAGAGAAGGTTAGACTGTGCCAGGTTAGTGTTTGGGAAGCGTTGCAATTATAAAATGCCGTCGGATGTTCCGGCCCGCTTCGTCCAAAAGCGCAAGGACAAAACAGCAAAGCCTAGGGTTGATGAACCGGCAGTCCCAGACGTCGGTCCTTTAGAAGGCTCAGTGGAGCCAGAGGTTTTGCCAGGAGTTTCTTTGGAGTCTCAGGCAGAGACTTTACTGTTACAGGATGTGCCTTCTCAGGAGGTAGGCCAGGCTGAAGGGGCTTCTCAGGTAACTGTTCTTCCCTCTCTTCCCAAGGTAGTTAGAGCCTCTCCTTCTGTTTCCAAAACTTCTTTGAGAGGTAGGCCAAGTTTAGCTTCAGTGGGGCTTCTCCTAGCACTTCAGGTTCTGTGCCTAAGAAACATATGCTTAAAATGGCAGAAGATTTGATTACTATGATTAGAGGTTCTATGCCCCCTCCTGATAAGAGGCCTAGGGTGGAACCTGAGTTTGAGAGTTTTGAACAGTGTTCAGAGGCTTCTGAGTCTTCTGCGGAAGATTTGCAAGAGTATCCTCCTTATTCTGATTCTGATGTGGATGATTCCACTCCTACAGCTTCTCCTCCTGAGGATTTCTCATTTTCAGAGACTCTGCATTCCATGAGGGAACACTTTAAATGGGAAGGCCAGGATTACTCTGATTCCAGGAAAAGGCTTAGGGAATTCTTGTTTTTACCCCAGCATAGACCCTTAGCTATACCTCCTGTGTTGTATGTGGTGGAAGATGTTTTTGCAGAGGCTTCCCTGAATCCTGATTCTTTGCCTCCTGCTCCTGTTAAACCTGATAGGTACTATAGGGTGCCTGAAGCTCATAAGTATCTTTTTAAGAGTCCTAGGGCAGACCCGGAGACTGTTTCTCAGGGACCTAAAGGTGTTAAGGCCTCTGTTGTTAAAAACCCTGTTCCCACTGATAAAGAGGCAAGGGCTTTGGATAGATGGGGAAAGAAAGTGTATACTTCTTCCACTTTAGCCATGAGGGCGTTGAATTGTCAGTTTCACATGCTAAAATATCAAAATTATCTCCTTTCACAATTGAAATCTAAGGTGGATGCTTTGGCGGAAGGTATTGAGTGTAAAGAGTTGCTGGATTTAGTTCATGTGTCTGAACAAGTGGGTAAGCATTCTTTGCAATGTGGTTTTAATGCTGTACAGGCCTCCTCGAGGGTGGCTGCCACTAGTTCTGTTCTTCGCAGGCATGCCTGGTTGAGGGATCAGAATTTAGCTGAGCATGTTAAGACAAGGATTTTGGATGCTCCTTTACAGTCTGATGTGTTGTTTGGTTCGCCTGTGGAAGCAGTTTTGAAGAAAATGGAGGACAAAGCTAAGTCTATGCAAACTGTTAAAGATTTTTTGCAGGTGCAGCCACCAAGTTTAGTAGAAATTGGCCTACTAAGGGATGGACATATCCTGCTTATGATTCCCAGTCTAGGGGTAGGTCTAGACGTGGTAGGGGCAGAGCTCAAGGTTCTTTTAGGCCTAGAACAGGGAGTTCACCTGCTCAGACTTCTGGTGAGGGCAGGGGTCAGCCCTTTCGTAAACAGACCCAATGACCTGCCTTTTCAGCTGCCAGTAGATTCTCGTCTGGCAGCTCCTTTGGGAGGAAGACTGTCTCTTTTCAAAGAAAATTGGGATTTAATTACTCAAGACAGATGGGTGTTGGATATCATTCACCACGGTTACAGGTTTTATTTCCATACATTGCCCCTTTCAAAGGCATGCCAGACGTTCCTCCTCCACAAAGGAAAGAGGCTCACAAGCAAATTTCTCAGTTACTCCAAATAGGGGCCATTCAGCCAGTCCCTGTATCAGAAAGGGGCCTAGGATTTTATTCTCGCCTGTTCCTAGTACCAAAGAAGGGGAACACGTGGAGACCAATTTTGGATTTATCTATCCTCAACACTTATCTGGACATTCCCAAGTTCAAGATGTTGACGTTACAACAGCTTTTACCTCTGCTGGGCAAAGATCACTGGATGGTAACTTTAGATCTCAAGGAAGCTTACCTTCATGTGCCTATAAGACTAAGTTGCAGGAAGTATCTGCGTTTTCGAGCTGGAAATTCTCATTATCAGTTCTCTGCATTGCCCTTTGGCTTATCTACTGCCCAGAGTATTCACAAAGGTTCTGGCTCCAGTGATAGCTTACTTCAGGCTTCAAGGAATTCAAATCTATCCTTACTTGGACGACTGCCTGATTCTGGCTCAAGAAAAGGAAGACCTTCTACAGCATCTGGAACATGTTATAGCAGTGCTAAGATGCCTAGGGTATTCTGTGAACGAAATAAAGTCCAGTCTAGTACCCTCTCAAGACATGTGCTTTCTGGGTGTGAGACTGAATACAGCAGCCCAGATGGCCTTTTTAACCCCGGACAAACAAAAGAGTCTATCACTTTACTTCCATCAACTATCTCATCAGTCCGTGCTGACTGCAAGGACAGTCCTTCAAGCATTAGGGTTCATGGCATCTTGTATTCTGGTGCTTCCCAATGCCAAACTGCATATGAGGAAGCTACAATGGTATCTCAAAAATGTATGGACACAGCACTGCCAGGATTTGGACACTGTCATTCAAATAATACCTTGCCTTCAAAAAAGAATTTTTGTGGTGGGCTCAGGAATGTCACCTAAACAAGGGACTCTCTGTGACCCGGCCAGAGGCGAGTCAGATTTTAACGACAGATGCCTCGGACATTGCTTGGGGAGCTCATCTAAATGGAAAGTGGATACAAGACAAGTGGCCTGCCAGACTACAGCATCTACATATCAACATGAAGGAGATGTTGGCAGTCCAGTTTGCATTAATGGCTTTCAAGGAGTTACTTCTTCCAGGGCAGGTGTTGATTCTAACAGACAACACAACTGTCATGTGGTACATCAACAAACAAGGGGGAACACATTCTTATCCTCTCTGCAGGCAAGCAATGATTTTATGGGAGACTGCGCTCAGCTTGCAACTAACTCTTCAGGCAAGGTTTCTGCCGAGCACAGAACTCCTTAGCAGATGTGTTAAGCAGACAAATCATGGATCCCCACGAGTGGAAACTGGATCTTCATGTATTTCAGAAATTGACAGTGTCATGGGGAACTCCAGACATAGATCTGTTCGCTTCTCCACTAAACCACCAGCTGCCAAAGTTTTGCACAAAGGGGTTTCATCACACAGCTTGGAAAGTGGATGCTCTGTCTTTCAGTTGGAAAAATCTTCATGTGTATGCCTTTCCACCTCTGCCTCTTCTTCCAAAGGTGCTCTTAAATGTCAGACAAGACAAGCCAAGGATGATTTTAATAGCTCCAGATTGGCCTCGGCAACACTGGTACCCACTACTAAGGAGTCTGGTAAGGAAGCCTCCATGGCCTTTACCTTTGATTCCACATCTGTTATCTCAGAAGGACGGTCATCTGCTCAATGTCAAGCTTCACTCTCTTCATCTAACAGCCTGGCATATTCTGTGTTGACACACAGCAGGTCTCAACTTCCTCAACAAGTTTTAAATGTGATTATGGAAGCTAGAAGACCTAGTACAAGGAAAGTGTACGCTGAAAAATGGAAGAGATTTTTATTTTGGAGTACAGCAAAGAATTTGGAGATTTCTGAGCCTAATTTGAGTGTGGCTCTTCAATATCTTACTGAGTTATTGGACAAAGGTTTGTCCTTCTCTTCCATTAAGATTCATGCTGCAGCAATTTCAGCTCACTATGATTGTGACCCACCATTGTTTTCGCATCCTTTGTTCAAGCAGTTTCTTAGAGGGGCAAAGAATATAAGACCCCACGTAGAGCTCCTACTCCTGCTTGGGATCTCAATTTTGTGTTGGAAAAACTTACTCTACAACCTTTTGAGCCTGCAGCTACTGCTGAATTGAAATACTTGTCATGGAAGACTGCTTTTCTGTTGGCTATTACTTCTGCAAGAAGGGTGTCTGAGTTGCAGGCCCTTATGGCAGTAGAGCCCTTTTTGATTTTCCATAAGGATAGGGTATCATTACGTACTAATCCTTCTTTTATGCCTAAGGTGGTTTCTAGTGTGGCTTTAAACCAAACTATTCATTTGCCTACTTTTTATGCAGACCCCCAAAATAAAGGGGAAAAGATTTTGCACACTTTAGATGTGCACAGGCAATTGCGTTATTATTTGAGCAGGACTAGGGATTTTAGGCAGTCTCAGCAGTTGTTTGTTTCTTTTGCTTTGAGTTCGCAGGGCAAGCCTGTGTCAAAACAAACTATTTCTAGGTGGATTGGGTTTTGCATTGCATTTTGTTATTCCCATCATGGCAAGGAGATTCCAGCTGGGATTAGGCCTCATTCCACTAGGGCTACTGCCACTTCAACAGCATTTCTAAGGGGGGTGGCAACTAAGGATATTTTGGAGGCAGCTACTTGGAGTTCAGTGCATACTTTCTCTAAGCATTATCACCTTCCTCTCTACTCTAAGTCTAGGGCTGGTTTTGCCACAGCTATTTTGCAAGGCATGTTGTCAGCTCCTGCTTCTTTATGATTTGCCAGCCTCCCTTACCTCTGCTTTGGGATTCTACCCAATAGTTAGGACTGCAGCAATGTGGAACGAAGAACATAGTACAGTTTTGTACCTACCATAAATGTAGATGTTCGAGGATCCACATTGCTGCAGTCCAATTTACCCTCCCTCCTTCCCCTCTGTGTTTAGGGGTGGTTGTGTAGGTGAGGTTATATGCTGATATTTTTGTATATATTGTACATATTTTTGGTGCAGGTATATTGGGACTTGTCTTTTTAGGGTCTTCTGACATCTGGGGCAAGAAAAGACTGAGGATATGGCGTCGGTCATGCGCATTAGTACCCTGACGTTCTGACGTCAGTCTAATGCGCCCTGACCGACGTCAGCCTTATACTTTGGTATTCGGGCCGACTGGACAGCGGACTACCCCCAATAGTTAGGACTGCAGCAATGTGGATCCTCGAACATCTACATTTATGGTAGGTACAAAACTGTACTTTTTGCTTCAGCTACCTTAGCTTCAAGGGTGCTTAATTATCTGGCAAATATGAAAAGATTTCCAAGAGAGATTTGACCAAGGAGCTCTCCAAATCCCTCTCAGGGTGTGTGTTTGAGGAAGACAAGAAAACTGAATTCACAGATGGCCACATTTTAGTCACTGTCAAATGAGTCCGTACATCTGATCTCCAGTGACAGCATTTTGAGAGCCACAGGTATAGGCATTATTGTAAACAGACATGCTTGGATTCGCTTGTGTGACTTTGCGGAGCCTTTCAAGACTTGCTTTGTAAATTGATGGTGAGACTCTGTGGACCAAAAGTCAAGGACACTCTCTCTAGAAGTGAGCAAGACAGGGAAACACTTTCTGCCATAAGATGTAGTTTTCTACCCCCTAGAGTTCTTCCTTTAGAAACCAGAAGGGAGGTGAGAAACTGTTGTTCTGGAAGTCTCTAGTGTTCTCCATAGCCACTTCTGGAGATAGATCCCCCCCCCCCAAAAGGGGCAAAGAAGGGAATTCAAACTGTAGATGTTACCCATGTGACAGAGGAGCCCTGCAGAATCAAGGCTTCAGGGTTCCCTTCTGCAAGAGGCCTTATCAGCATTTATGAATGGTTGCCCAGCTGCCATGCTCTGGAAGCAGTCAGGGGTGCTTGTCTCTGCATCCAGGAGTTTGGACATCCATCACCAAAGGTGTCTGGGTGCCGAGGATCATAACTAGAGGCTATTCTGTTCCTTTTCTTTACTCTTCATCACCAAAGAAACTTCTCAACATTCCACCCTCTCAAAGAAAAGCAGTTGCTATAGAAGTAAAAAAAGCTGCTAGACAAGTGAGTCATCCAGGAGGTCCCACTAGACCAACATGGATCCATAACTTACTCTAGATTCTTTTTAGTGCCAAAAAGAATGGGGATCTCCGTTCAATTTGGACTTCCTTCATCTCAATATTTAAAATTAAGTTCTGGATTGTCACTGTACAGTCAATCCTCGCTCTATTATGGAAGAACGACTGGATGTGCTTGATAGACCTTCAGGAATTGTACTTGCCACATTATGATGGACAAGCAATCCAGACGGTTTCTCCACTTCCAGCTGGTAGCAGTCACCTTCAGTTCAGAGCCTTGCCTGTTTGGACTTTCCACAGCCACACAGGTGTTCAAGTATATGGCGGTAGTCATAGCTCACCTCAGACTTAGCCATCCTGCAGGAAGCTCTGACTCAAATAACTGGTGACAAAGTCATGGACTTAAACTAATTGCCAAAAATTGCATTACTGTATCTTTTGGGAAGTCATCTACCTTATGGAACTACCACATTGACAATACGCCCCTAAAAGTTGACCTATTTGGGAACCTATGCGGACAGTGACCTAATTTTTGACCTGTGTGTCTGTTGTGAGAAAGCCCTTCTGTGTTGTACAGCTTATAAACAAAGGGATTGTGTCTAGATCTAGGTATGTCATTTTATTCAGCTGTCGTTAGTGCAGTTATTGAATATACTGTCTCCTGTGGTATGTGTGTCCAGACACATGCAACAACTGGAACACCCACAGAGGTACTTTACTTAATGGTTGTAAAGCCTAAATGGCATGTCCTGCATGGATTGACACAAAGCCCTGCCACTGTACTCTGTATCCTACTGACTGCTAAAAAGTGGCCTGTGACTGGCATGCAGCCCATCTTCTAACCCATTACTGATGGATTTAGTGCATGTCAGCAACTTGATCTTTATCTACAAAAGATTTGGTCCTGCCAATGTCAAACCCCCACTTGACTTTATTCTTCCATCTTATCTACACAATTTCTTTTCCTTCTTGTCCTATCACCTTCTTTCATTTTTCTCTCTCAATTTTCACACTACTCTTCTCTTCCTATATTTATATGCAAAACATAAATAAATAAAAGGTTCTTGTAGTACTGTTGGCTCTCTGTTTAAATACTGTTACTCCTGGAATGTACTTCATGTATGGTAGCCCATTGAAATAATTTTCTGTCTGCTTTAATGGTATGCCCTGCATGGACTGACACAATAGTGCTATTAACATGGTAGTAGATGTATGCTATGCTATGTATGTATGTTATCTTTTGCAACTTTTGTAATTATTTTTCTGGAGCTTTTCTCCTTGGATCTCCACTGAAAATGGGCCCCTGACTCAGCTGGACTAACCTGGTTAACAAATGTCAATAAAAGTCAAATGACATCAGAAATACTCTGTCTAGGGATCTAAACCTATTTTGCAACATCAGCAGAATAATTTGGAGGGACAGGTACATCTTGAAGGTACAGGTGCTATGGGAACAGACTCTTCATCCACATAAAATAAAGTTTATCTCTCTCAATTTTCAAGCACAACTTAGATCTGTGGATTGGAAACAGAAAATTTACCCCAGGACTTGCCCCCTGTACTACTAATGGACAGACGCAGCTCCTGAATGCTTAATTCTATGCATGGGTCCCCTCAAATTATCTGAGTATGTCCCCAGTTATTCTCATTAGGGGTAATAATTATTCACCATGGGATGGTTAAGGCCAATGTATAACCAAATGGGATAAGTTATTTCTAGCACAAAAAGGGAAAATGGCTAGGCTGCAAGGACAAGTAGCTTAGTACTTGCCTATGACTGCAAGGGTTCTGAGTGTTCCCCTACCAATATGATTGACTCATTACCGCTCCTACCAGGTCTTTTCTCATTCAGGGCAGAAATTATCTGTCTACTCTATATTTGTAGACATTTGGGCGTCACAGTGAATCTAGACATATCTCATTTTTTCCCGGTATAGACATTGAAATTCATAAGTGCCCACCTAATACCACTACCCAATTAGCAAGACTGCCATAGTGCAGATTGTCCACACTGCACAGCCAGGCACCAAAGGATCTGTCCTGTCAAATACCACTAGCCAGACTGGTTCTCCAGCTACTGGGATCAGTAGTGGCCTCCCTCACCCTTGTTCCTTTAGCCAGATATTACATGAGATTTCTACAGTGGATGCTTGGAGTACATGTGGTCCATAAAGTACCAACCCATGAGTTCTTGGATTCATTTGACAAATATGCAGGACAGATCAAAGGTGCTAGGTTTAGTCTCCCAAGGAATGTCAAGGCAATCCATTTATATTTCACCCTCCTAAAGCCACAGTGACCATGGACATTTCTCATCCAGGGTAAAGTGGGCATTACATGGGAAAGACTGTCCAAGGTTCATAGTCTCCTTATAAGGGAAATCTTCACATCAGTTTTCCAGAGATGAGGGTGATCCTCCTAGCATTGCAGACCTTCCTGAACATCCTTATTGTAGGATGACTTCTATCCAAACAGACATGTCAGTAGTCTGGTACATCATTAAACAAGGAGCATGTTCCTACACCTTATGTCGAGAGCGATGTCATCCAGTCACTTTATAGTAGCACTGCATATATTGTAGAAGTTCAGTGTTCTGGTGGACATGTTGAGCAGATCTGTCCTACCTAATGATTGGTCCCTCAGCCCAACAGCCGAGGAACAGATTTTTCATCAGTAGGCCTGGCCGTGCTGATATATTTTTGTCTCTCCCCACAACACTAAGTGTAGTAGGTATTTTGCCCTGATCCCACTGGAGGTGGAGTCACAAAGAGATGATGGAGGTGGAGTCACAGAGAGATGATGTGATGCATGTTTTACCCCCCCCCCCCCCCACTAGTCTTTTCTGTGCTTTTTTCCCACTTTAATTCCAGACTTCCCACAGAAAGCATCTGATAGAGAGATCTCTGTCACCCTCATTGCCCCTTTTTGGCCTTGACAGGTGTTTTCAGAAAAGATCCGCACACAAAGCTGGAACCAATGATAATACATCAGCAAACAGGTTTTATTTAACACAAGGTTAGCACTTTCATCTGGTGTCAATCACCAGACTTCATCAGACAATAGTAGAAATCACAGCCCTTCTTAAAATACTCTTCCCAATTAAAATATCTACAAATAGAATAACTGATGTATTTAAGCACTTCATTGCATCACTGAAAAAACTTTTAAAGCAATACTTTCCACTTTTACTTTGTTACAGTTCATAACCTTAAATTGAAAATAAAAAGTTTCCAATTACTAAGATAATACCACAATAAATATAAATGTTAGATCAATATTTATACCTACCCTATTATTAAATACAAAGTTAATATATAATTCAATGAATTTTGTTTCTGAAATTACATTACTTTAAATATAAACAGTAGTGTTCATAATCAAACATGTTAATGAATATAAACCAACCAAATTATTGCTTAATAAAATATGTACAAAATTTATAAAAGTTGTATAAAAATAAATCCATAGAACCCTATTTATCAAAAGTTCTTAAATTCAGCCTACTTGTGATGGATATAATGTCGTTTAACCCTGGTGGTGAATGAGTATTTAAATGTAATTGCCACCAGGTCTGTCTGTCTCCTCTTAAAAAAAAAAAAAAAAAAGTTTCCATAGACCACCCCTTGTTTCACTCTTTACCTGTTGTAACACCACAAATTTAAAACTGTGATTTGGATTTGCTTTAACATGTTTATATAGTGCATTTTTTCATCCTTTTGCTTTATTTCATAAAAATGTTCGTATATACGTTGACCTAATTTTCTTTGTGTTTTACCTATGTAAAAAGCACTACATTGGGTACAGATGCCGGCATAAACTACAGCATGTGTATAACAACTATATTTCCCTTTAATATCTATCACTTTCCCTCCTATCTTAACAGTTGAAGTTTTCATAACTTGTTTGCATTGTTGGCAAAACCCACAAGGTAACATATGTCCTTCATGTCCACTTTTTTAAGGTCTTTCCGACAAACTTTTCAAGTTACCTTTTCTAAAAACAATATCTGGGCCTAAACCAAATGTATCATACATTGTTTTTTCTTGCATAAGAGTGGACCAATTTTTCTTCATGACATCTTGTATAATATGACTATCTTTTGAATATGTACAAAGAAAAGGACAAAAATCTTTTTTAATAAAATTGTTAGGGGAACCTACTGCTTCATCTCGGATCCCTGCTTCCTTTCCTTTTTCAACTCTGGGGTCAGATGTACTGATGTGAAGTTGTTAAATCTTGCCGTTTATTCTCACTGATGGGCTCGGAGTTGATCCTCTGCTCTGACACGGCCGATAGCAAAGCTCAAGGTTTGCCAGTAGCTCGAGACAAAGCCCCTTATCCCACAATGCACTGCTGAAATTACCTCAGATCTAGTTTGCTGCAGCAAGAACGATCTCTGTGATCCATTTAGCTTGGACCATTTTGACAAATCGCAAGTTTAAAAAACAATTTTTTTCTCGTTTTTTGGGTGATTGTTAGTGTTCAGTGTGTTTTTATTTAAAATAATAATAGTTTAGTAGGTTAGTTTTTGTAGAGATTACCCTGTGTGTAGTTTTTGTTTTCTTGGTGTTAGGCCCTTTCTTGGCCCTATTTAGTCTTGCTGTCTTCAAGTGTTATTAGTTTTCTTAGTGTGGGCTTAGTTAGCCCTGTATTTAGCCTTTACAGGTATTTTTGTGGTGTTCTGTTGAACAAATGTCTGATGAGAGAGAGAAATCTAACCCCAAATTGTGGTTTAAAAAGTGTCCAGATTGTGGATAGAAAATGTCCGTTATGGGCAGACATGTCCAATGTGTCTATTGTCTGGGGGCTAAACACCTCCAAGACTCCTGCAGTATATGCCATTCCTTTTCATCGAGGGTTCTCTTAGAAAGGAGGAGAAAACTAATAGGGGGTTACTGCAGCATTCTTTTTCTGAAGTGTTGGGTAGTCAGGAAAGTGCCAGAACTTCATCAAAATCTTGGAAGTCTTCTGATTCCAAACAGACCAAGAGGGCAAAAAGATCAAAGGGTACAGGGTCATCGGCTCCACAGCTGTCAGAACCGAGTATCCCTTTGGTTCGGAGCCAGCTCCCCATCTTGGAGCCAGTCTCCGAGGTCCCCTCATCTCCTCTGCTCCAGTCAGCACCTTCGGTGCATTCCTCTAAGTCTTCTGTCAGCCTCTCTGATTTGGATAGGGATCGGCTAGTGCAGAAGCTTTTAAGGGCACCAGGACTTGCTAAATTGTTGTCGGCATCGACCACTTCGTCTTAGCCGAAGACCATTGAACCAGATTTGACTACTACTCCGAGCTGTACTGGACCCCCGGAGCCAGAACCAATGATTTTCTAACCCTTGCACCAGAGACCCGCACCGGTGTTATCGGTTCCATCTATTCGGACGTCCTCAGCGCTGACTGAGGACGCTAGGAGCTGATGCTCTCCTATCGGGTCTGGGGAGGACAACCACACCGATATGTCGGTGCCTACTCTTCCTCTCCGGGCGTTGGCTCGGATGAGCTCAGCTCCTACCTCAGGCTCGGAGCCTATGGTTTCAGTGCAGGTGGATCAGACTGTCCATTCTGGTCTGTCTACCCCTTCTCGTCGGAGTCATGGTACTTTTGACTCCATGAGGAGAGTCATGTCTCCTAAGACATCGTCCGTATCAGTTCGGCCTTCCCTCTCCCCCCTCAAGTTCCTGTATCCGCTACTTCATCTACTGGTCCCCCTGCGAAGCGTAGAGACCCTGAGCCTCAAGTACCCCCCACAGAGCTTCCCCTGCTCTTCCGAGACCTCCCCAGATCCCCCCCCACTGAGGAGGTACCCAGGAAGAGATTGTGCAAGAGGAGGCACTTGGACTCCCCACAAGAGTCTGACATCTGACACTGACCTGGATGAGTCGGAAGGGTCCCTTCGATCCCCCTCTGAGGATATCTCCTTTGAAGATATATTAGCGATCCTGAATCAGAGGGGCGGTTGGCAGTCCAAAACCCCTACTGAGGATGAGTCAATGCTCTTAAAGGCTTTTGGGTCTCAACCTTCCACTTCTTGGGTGTCTCTGCCTTACGATGAACTCATGGACCTGATCTCTCATAAGGCGTGGGAGTTGCCGGAGGCCATGGTACCTGTCCCTCGGAAGCCAAACAAGTTTATCTCTGCCCCAGTGGACAAAGCCTTTTTGACCAAGGGAGTGCCTGTTGATGCCATGGTGGTAGCTGCAGCCACCAAAAAGGAAGTGTCTGAAACATCCACATCTATCCATCCTCCTAATAGAGTCTAGGATCATGGATAGATATGGGAAACGCATGTTTAGTTCAGTGACCTTTTCTCTTCGATCGCTAAACTATTTAACCCATTTCACAAGACTCCAAAGAGATCCTCTGAAAGAGCTAGGAGATACTCTTCAGGGTACGGTAGCTGCAGGGGTGGCCGACAAAGTCAACACACAGCTTGCTACCCTAAATTCGATTGTGAACTCATCCATGCTTCTCATATCATATGCAGCTGATGGTTTGAGTAGAGCCGCTAGTTCAGGCATTGCTCTGCGGAGACCAGCCTGGAAGCGTCTCTGTTCCTTTGCGGAGCCCTTTAAGTCTTCCTTTATTAACACTCCGTTTGATGGCTCATCACTGTTTGGGCCTAAAGTAAAGGCAACATTAACCAGGTGTGAGCAGGAAGGCAAGACCCTATCTGCCGTTGGAGTCCGTTTTTCTACCCCTACGCGACAGTATCCCAAGGGCCCTAAGGGTGGAAAATGTGGTTCCGAAAAGCACAGGGAACCTTCCAGGACACATGTGGAGAAACCCCCTCTAGACGCAGAGGCGGGGGTTATAATGGAAGACGACACCCTCGCGGCAGAGGGGGTCCGCAGCAACAGGGTGACAGAGGACAGTTATCTGGTCAGCCCTACCAGCGCCCCTGTAGGGAGGCCCGGAAGTCCGGCTCTAGAGGCAGTCGGGGGTCATTTATCTTTGTACCCAGAAGCCTGGCTAAACATAACATTGGATACTTGGGTACAAAGCATCATTTCCAGAGGATATTTCATACCGTTCTCTACCCCTCCCACTCCTGTATACAGAATCCCAGATGTTCCACCCAGTCTCGGGGAACAAGCAATCAGAGGTCCACAAATTCCTAGAAAGAGTCATCCAACCAGTCCCAGCAGACCAAGTTGGATTCGGAACTTACTCAAGATTCTTTTTGGCACCAAAGAAAACTGGGGACTGGAGACCTATGTTGGACCTCAGCAGACTCTATCAGTTCGTAAAGAAAGAGAAGTTCCAAATGGTCACGCTTTAGTCCATTCTTCCCTTCTTGGGGAAAGGCGATTGGATGTGCTCCATAGATCTCAAGGACGTGTACTCTCACATAAAGATGAACAGACGCTCCAGGAATCACCTGTGTTTCCAGCTGGGAGCCGATCATTACCAGTTTCGAGCCCTGCCCTTTGGTCTCACTACAGCCCCCAGAGTGTTCACCAAATGCATGGCAGTGGTCACGGCTCACCTGAAGTGTCTAGGATTCCAGGTGTTTCCATACCTAGACGATTGGCTCTTCACTGCTACCACCAGGCATCAATTGACTCAGGCAACACAATGCACTCTGACACACTGCTATTTTGCCATCAATTAGGCATTACAGTCAACTTTGAAAAGTCTGCCTTATCACCATCGCAGCATACAGTTTTTATAGGAGCAGAGTTAGACACCTCAACCACCATTCTAAGTCTTCCAATTGAAAAGAGTCTCACTTCTCCGCCAACACATCAACTCACTGGTGTCAAAGAACAAAGCTGCAGCAGCAGAGGTCTTGAAGGTGCTAGGTTTGATGGCAGCTGCAATCCTGGCCGTACCACTCGCAAGGATGCATATGCAAATCCTTCAGTGGCTCCTCTTTGCTCAGTGGTCTTACCAGAAACTGCCGATGCACCACATAATTCTCATCACAGATACCTGCAAGAGAGACCTTCGGTGGTGGTTGACATCTCTTCATTTCACAATCGGAAGGTCCCCCCCCAGTAGCCGCTGTGACCACGGACGCTTCCCTGATAGGGTGGGGGGGCATTTTCAGGGAAAGACTGCCCAAGGCACATGGATGGGTCAAGAGTCACATCTGCATATCATTGTTCTGGAGTTGAGAGCGGTACTTCTGGCGTTGCAGTACTTTCAGGACTCTCTTCTTCTAGGAACTATTGCTATTCAGACAGACATGTCAGTAGTCTGGTACTTGAACAAGCAAGGTGGAACCAAGTCTTATCCCCTTTGTCGAGAAGCCCTTAGGGTCTGGCAATGGGCTGTGTCGTCCCAGCATTTTCTGTTAGCAACGCACATCCTGGGAAAATCCAACGTGATAGCGGACAAGCTAAGCAGGGCGATATCACTCCCTCACAAGTGGTCTCTCAAACAACAGGTTGCGGAGTTGATTTTCCACAAATGGGGCCAGCCTTGCTGTGACCTCTTTGCCAGCAACATCAATTCAAAATGCAGACGCTACTTTGTCCTAATACCACCTCCGGGACATCCCCTGAGAGATGCACTCGTACACAATTAGCCCCCGGGTCTCCTTTATGCATTCCCACCCTTTCCATTGATACCCAGATTTTTACAGAAAGCAAAATCTCTGGGAAGGACTGTCATCCTACTGGCCTCGACAGATTTGGTTCCCGTTTCTCCACCATCACCTGTTGGAAGATCCATGGATCCTGGACCCAGTTCCGGACCTTCTGATGCACCCATCAGGGGACCTCCATCCTTCCCTGCAGTCCCTGAAACTGACTGCTTGGCTAATCCACTTCCCCTAATTGCCAGGCTTCATTCAACTTCAGAAGATACAAGACAAATTCTTCTCACAAGCCATCTACCAGGAAATTATACTGCACTAAGTGGAAAATGTTCTCAGTTTGGGGCAACACACAGAAAATTGACCCTTTCCGAGCTCGGCTATCGTCCATTTTAGAATTTTTAACAAAGATTTTTAAGGAAGGGGCAGCAGCTGCTACAGTTCGAGTCCAGTTAGCCTCCATCTCAGATTTCCACCTTGGATTCGATGACTCGAACGTTATGGGCCATAAGTTAACTAAAACTTTTCTTAAAGGTGTTCTTCACATGAGACCTCCTGTCAAAATTCCTTATTCTCCCTGGAATTTGAACTTTATGCTGTCTCAAATTATTCTTCCCCCTTTTGAACCAGCATCTTCTTGTGATCTCAAATATTTTTCCTGGTAAACTATTTTTCTAGTGGCCATTACTTCTGCCCGCAGTGTGTCAACTCCAGGCATTATCTGTCAGACCACCTTACATGATTTTCCATGCTGATAGAGTATCTCTCAGAACAAACCCCTCATTTTTGCCTAAAGTCTGTTCTGAATCCAATATCAATCAGGTCATTGAGCTGCCAGTCTTTTTTCCCAACCACTCTAACAAATTGGAATACATGCTGCACAAACTTGATGTACACAGACCGCTCAGATTTTATCTTGACAGAACTTAGGATATTAGAAAATCAGATCAACTTTTTGTATCCTTTTCAGAAGCCAGAAAACGTAATCCATTGGCTAAAACAACTTTATCTAAATGGTTATCAGATTGTATAGCATTTGTTTATGCGAATGCTAACATGCCTTTGACACACAAACCTAAGGCTCATTCTACCAGAGCCATTTCTACGTCTTCTGCCTTTCAAGCTAAGTTGCCCCTTGACAATATTTGTGCTGCAGCCACGTGGTCTAAGCCTCATGCCTTTGTCACACATTACAAAGCAGATAAGGCTTCCAGGGACAGGCCTTCCTTTGGTTCCACGGTACTGAAAAACGTACTTCCATGAGCCACCCAAGATTGAGGGTGCTAGGGGTGTTACCCATCAGTGAGAATAAATGGCGAGATTTAACATCTTCACATAAAGAAGTTATGTACTTACCATAACGTTCCATGTGAGTTGTTTATCTCGCCTTTTTTCTCACATCTCTCCCTCCTTCCCCCCTCCTGGCTGACAGTAGACTGAGGCTAGTACTATCCTGGCTCCTCAGTACTTCTTTCCTTTGGAAAGTGTTTCCCTTTTAGAGTAGGGTAAAGGTATATGTGTATATATATATATATATATATATATATATATATATATATATATATATATATATATATATATATTTGCAGCAAACAAGATCTGAGGTAATTCCAGCAGTGCATTGTGGGATAAGGGGCTTGGTCTCGAGCTACTGACAAACCTTGAGCTTTGCTATCGGCCGTGTCGGAGCCGAGGATCGGCTCTGAACCCATCAGTGAGAATAAAGACAAGATAAACAACTCACATGGAACATTATGGTAAGTATAAAACTTCTTTTTTGTTACTATTGTTGAAGAAGGGGTTACCTGTACTAAGTTTTCTTGTTCAGTTATATTTAAAATAGGTTTATATATACCTATTTTTCTTTTATTAGTTACCTCTTATTGAATGTTATACACCAATCATGTTGGGAAGCCCCTATCTAAAAACATTTTACCCATAAAGTCACATTCCCTCAAAAAATCTTTAAAAAAGGAATTCATACAGGCAGCTCGGACTAGTTGCCCTTTTACAATCCCACGTTTCACGTGTTCTGGATGGCTACTAGAAAAATGTAATATAGTGTTTGAATATGTGGGTTTTCTAAATATAGTAGACTTAATATGCCCGTCTCCATATCTAGTAATTAATACATCTAAATAGGAGATCTCATCCATGTCGCTGTTAGCCGTGAACTTGAGAAAACTAGTACTTTCATTTAGATATGTAATAAAATTTGTGATTTCATCCCTTGGTCTAATCCATGCCACAAACAAATCATCTAAATATCATAGGTACAACTTAATGTAAGCAAAAAAAGATCTAAACAAAAATTGCTTTTCCCAGTAGGCCATCACTATATTCGCAAATAAGGGTCTGCAAGCAGACCCCATTGTGACCCCTTCCATTTGCTTAAAATGATGGCCATCAAAGTGTAGATAGTTATTCTTTATAACTATCTCCATCAGTTGAGTATATGTGTTAATACTTTGTTCTAAACCAAATTCTTCAAATAGATAATCAGAGAACCATGCAAGTCCTATATTATGTGGAATACAGCTGTAGAGTCCTTGACATCTATTGTAATAAATGTGCCATGTTTCTCAAAAGGCACTAAGCTGTTACATTTTTCAAAAAAAATGCCAGGAGTCTCTACACAGATGAGGAATGCTCTGAACTTTCTCTTTTAACTTTTTATCTATCAGACTAGCTATATATGCAGTCTTCGACCACCCAGAATCGACAATTGGGCGAAAAGGTGGGTCAATAAGCTGCTTGTGTATTTTGGGAACTCCAAATATGACTGGATTTTAGGAGTATCATTTAACATATAATTGTATTCATCAATACTAATTTGATCCTGTGTAGTCATATCCATTAATTCCCAATCAATTCTAGAAAAAACAATATTCATCTCATTAATAGATGTTTCACTATAAGTACTACTATAAAGCATATCAAACATTTTTTGTGTATAGTCATCTTTATAACAAACAACCATACCCCCACTTTTATCAGGACACATATATCTTAAATCCATTCTACCCCTAATTTCATACAATAATTCCAGTTCAGAAGCATCCAAATAGTTGTCCACATTATTTTTACCAATATAACAACGATAATCCATTTCACAAGCAGATTCAAACGTTTTTAACAATACATGAATATCTGGATTGTAAGTACTCTGTATCCTTCATACATTATCGTGCCCTCTATAATCATTATGGTCATTTCTATGTAAATATTTTAAGTTTAAATTCCTCGTATCCATTTTAAGATTCCCTATTAGTTCCCCACAAATCAATGTTTTTACTAGGAACAAAGTTATAACCTTTGCTAAATTCAGCATGTGATGCTAAAAAAACTGTTAGTATAATTGTAAATTTCAGTCTCATTAAGAAAATTGGAAACTATAAATGGTTCCCTATTTTTAAAAGTCACCTCTGTTGGCCTCCATTCCTCTGGTTCTGCTGCTTCCAAGTTGTTGTCTGTGGATATGGGTTCCAGTTTCGTCTCCGATTTCTCAGTCGTTCTGATCTCCTTGGGCTTGTTTCATCTAAAGAGGGCATCCACCCTATCAGAGTAGGTGCCCTCAGCTCCCAAGGGTTCCCCACTGGTTGTTGTAGTGTTAATCCTAATAGTTGGTGGTGCAGGATACGCTGTTACTGTTACATAGGCCTTTTTGTCTCATTCAAGTTTTCTAGCTTTTCGGCTAGCAATGATGGAAATAATGCTATCTAGTTGTTTAAAGGTAGCATCGTATTGCTGCCGATCCCTTTCATGAAGTCCTCCGTTTTGGATTTCTTCATCTAAAACATGCACTTCCTCCGATACCAGGACCAACAGCTCCCGATTGTGGTTAATCTTGAGCTCCATCAGCTCATATCCGTGCCGGCCAAACAACACCAAATGTTCTTGGTGAAACTAAGAATGCGGAATTAAACCTGTCGGGAACTTCCAGGTTCGTAGCCCTTTAGGGACCTGCTGGTTTTTGAGACATTCAGCGAGATAGAAATTCTCTTGCTGTCATTTTTTTTTTACTCAACAAGTTTGTTTCTGAAATTAGTAAAACTGTTGCCCGTATTGTCTACGCCAACAACATCCTGCCCATATGGTATGCTCTTACCCAGCCACATATTGAGCGTACTCTGTGGGCGTATTCTGTGGGATAGGTGTTTTGCCTTTCTCTGACCTCATTAGGTATACCTTCCAGTGGTGCTGATTCCCGATCTAGGCATTCTCTCTCACCTGTATGGAATGCCACACCTGGACATTTAGGTCCTCAAGTTAAACACTTAGCTTCTCCACTTCCAATGATGGCTACTCAGTCCATGATCTTTTACCCAGTAATCCACATTCTTGCATCTTCCCAGAGACTATCAACCAGGAAAATTCACAAAAGTAAATGGAAAAGATTTTCTGTTTGGGCCTCCTAAAGGAATCTCTATTTTTGATTAACCCCCCTCTCCTTGCGATCTTAGACTTAGCATCCATTTTTAGTGCTAGGGCCAGTTATTCTACAATTAAGGTCCTTTTAGTGGCTATTTCAAATGCTGTTGGAGAAAATTGGGCTACCTTAGCTTCTCTTGGATTAGCCCTGGCTTTCCTGAGGGCCCTTCTGTCTTAGATTCCCCCCATAGGTATCCAACATCTTCTTAGGACATAGCCATTTTGCTTCAAGCTTTAACCCATCCACCCTCTGAATGGGGAAACAATGTAAGCACTGATTTTAAAACTGGGTTTGTCATCACATTTAGTTTTGAAGCTGAGTGTTTGAAACATGTTGTATAAAAATTGATGTTTATGACTGGAAAATAGAAAAATAATGGGCAAATTGAGTGCAAGTCCTAAAATAATTTTTAGGAGAGGGATGAACTTTAAAAACTTATTGGAGGTTAGGAGACCCACCATAAATAAAATCCTGGAATGTTTAAATGTACTAGTTCATATTGTAAATACATAGAGGAAGGACGAAGTGTTGAAATTAATGGCAGAATCTTGTAAACTAATAATAGATATAATTGCCAATCAAAAATGGTAGTATATATATTGCCATATGTCAACTGTGTCCTTCCTTCTATGTTGGAAAAACAGGACACAAATTAAGAGAGAGAAATTATGAACACATGTATAGCATTTCAAAAAATAAAACAGAGAATGCATTCGCTAGACATGTAAATACAAATCCCAATCACACTTTTAAATTCCGGTTAATAGATCAAGTTTACACTGATCCCAGGGGTGGACCACTAACATTAATTCTCGAACAGCTAGAATTACTGTGGCAAATTTGCTTGAATGCATACATTACTCCTGGACTTAATGATATGTGTTCAATTTATTGTGTGTTAAAATTGAAAAATTTGAGAAGATAAATGTTTAAAAATGTTCTTGTATATATTTCACATCTCATTTTAAAGCTGTGCAGCTGTAATTGTTAATTTTGAATGTCATTGTAGTAATGTTGCTTTAAGAGCCTGTTATTGAATAATCACATGGGAGAAAAGGAGTAGTATTTAAAACTGAAGTTTGTACTTGGTTTTATCTGAAGAAGTTCAAGTACCAATACTGGATGAAAAGTGCTTAATTTTACTTATTAAATCTTTTACGTTTGTTGTTATACTTAGAGCTTACCATTTTATTTGCCTAGAACTAGTTGTCAGTGTTTCAGTCTCTTAGTTTGTTTTCGTATTTCTGAGTACTTTTCCCCATATCAGTGATGACGGCTATGTCCCTATTTTCAGTCATGCAACCTCGCAGTCTCGGCAGGAAGTTTTGGTAAAGGAAGAAGCTTTTGGAACAATCTGCTCCCTTATGAATTGTTTTGAAGATGGTAGTTGGTACTGCAAGCTTCCATATTCCTGGAAAAATAATCTCATTGCCCATTGTTAGTCTGCAAGTATCTTAAGATGGAGCAGTATAGTTTGCGCGTTTCATGACTCTTAAACATCTAGGGTTTTCTTGCCTCCTTTAATTTATGATTTTCTGACATTTGTGGTTGAGACATCCTGGGGACAAGTACTGGATGGGCAGACGAACTTAACTAAGAAGGGCAGTAGTGTACTGGGAATGTACACTCAACAATAATATTTCTATGATTTCTGTTATGATTGCTTTTGCATTATCATCTCTTATCAGTCTTCTGAGTCAGGCAGAGACCCAGGTAAAAAAAACAAAAAAAAAAGACAGCCACTCAGGCAGACTGACATGAGTGACAAGAAAATGAGGGACTACTAGGGAGGGTCATAGATTAGTACTAGGTAACTGCCCTCGTGGGCCATTTTAATCCTAGCTAATCAAACCTTGCACCTTTGTCTGTAAGGTAAACACCTTAACCATTATTCTTTTCTCTTGATATTGAGGATAAGGATTCCCCTCGGTGAGTGCATCATTTAGAGATGCATTGCATTTGTTAAAGGATCGTAATCTGCAGGCAGAGAGAGATGCTTAGTTGATAAGCATTAGTACTACTGGTAAAATATACTTCATTCCTCCATTCCCAAATAATTTTAAAACTATTACCCCACTTACTAGTGACCCTTGATTGAGTGTCTCTTATTTTCTTGTTTGGATGTTTTTTGTACCTGTAGTATTTTAGTGGGTTCGTCATTTTAGATGCCTTTGTGCATTAACCGAATGGACCCCTTTCTGATATGTAAATTCAGCTGTTTTTTAATTTAATACAAGTAATGCTCCATTGATCAGCTAGGTTTGAAGAAGTCTGAAGACTACACTTTACTTTCATAACTATGAAGTCATGCCCATTTTATTTACTTACTAAAAGTGAAGGGGTTTAGGAAAATGTAGATGCTTGTGTATCTGAGCTGAAGAGCTGAGCAGCAGTCTAAGCTTGGTGACCCTCATAAGTCACTGAAAAGGAATGGGTTTTGGTATTGCAAATTAGTCAGAGGCTGATTACCGATAGTCTAATGTAATGCTTTACGAAGCACTAGATGTGTGCAGGGCAAATTAATATTCAGTTTTATACGCTGCATGAGTACTAGAGGTGAGTAGCATGAAGGGTGAAATGATTCAGTAGATAAAATGTAGCCTTAAGCTTACACACAAAAAGAAGTAAAACTCCATTTCCACAGGACAGTTTGTTAGCATCAAGAATGAAATAGAAAGTGAGAAATATAGCTATATGTATTTATGGGGTTGTGACTTTATGCATGAGAAAAAGCAGGGTAACACTAATAACCAACCATACAGGCTCTGCAGATTTTTAAATCATTTATATCGAAGTGAAGAATTTCAATGAGTTTAAAATATCTGCATTCAGCTGAAGTGATGAAAGTCTAAAAACTTAAAATTTCATGGTTGCAGCAGAAATCCATAAAGTACAACTACAGCACTGATAATACCTTTTGGCTAGCCACTGAAAATTCAAGAGAAAAGTGATGTTTCAAGCAGGATACTAGAGCAGTATGGATTATTCCTAAATCTGTGTTCATAGGTGTGTACTTGGTTAATGGCCCTGGAGCCTTTACAAGCCTAGCCCATAGAAGTGCCCTGGCATCATGTAGCCCGACGTTAGTTCCCAGTGCCTCTCATGTAGAGCCACTGGAGTGATCCCTGGGGTGAACTTTCTATTACCCATCCACTAATCAAGATTTCTCTTGAAGAGGGACAGTGAGGTACTCTGCTTGACATGTATGGGAAGTCTATTCCAGAACATGGACAGTCTCTGTGTGAGGAACCTGTCCCTCCAGCATGTTCTGTTGATTGTGGTAATAAGGTTGAGGTCTCTGGGGCATGTGGTGTGGAGGGATTGGGATTTCCTTAGATGTAGCATTTCTAACAGAGCTGAATCAGACATGGCTTTGTAAGTCAGGCAAAGATCGCCTCTAAGCAGGCGATATGAGACAGATAATAGCTGGAGTCTTTTGAGTCTGTCCATGTAGGACGTGTTTAATGCATAGGATCCTCTTCGTGAGGGGCTGTTGCATTTGTCTAGTGAGGTACATGCCAAATGGGGCATTATACTCAATGATTGGTCTAATGAGGGAAGAGTAGAGAGAGACGACCTCTTTCTTCCTGGATGCAAAATCCTTAGTAATGAGATGTGCCACATAGAAGGACTTTCTGACCACAGTGGCAAGGTGGTGTTCGAAGGAGAGGGTTGCTGTCAACCTGCATCCCCAGATCTCTTGTAATGCCTTCAGTGTTCAGTGAGCTCCCATCGATGTGGTAATTAGGGGGAACTGTGTTTTTACCAAAGGGGATGACTACACATTTTTTGGCATTAAGCTTAAGGCCATGGTATTGACACCAGTCATTGGTCTCAGTGAGCCCTTTTCTGTAGGATGTCTGCATCACTTGGGGAGTTAATGGCTCCCAGCTTGCAGTAGTCTGTGAACTTCATCAGCCAGAGTCCCTTTGTGTTGGCCTGGACTTCTGAGAAGTAGATGCAGAGCAGAAGAGGAACCAGGATCGATCCCTTTGGGACTCCACTCATGACTGGTTGGCAGTCTGACTTGGAGTCTTCTACTTTCACACTGTGTGTTCTATCTCTGAGCCAATTTGCAACCCACCTAGTGTTATAAGAGTTGATGCCTAGTTTGATGAGTTTATCAATAATTCCCAAGTGAGGAATGGTATCATAGGTCTGGGCCAGATCCACAGCCCTGGTGATTGACTCAAAGAAGTCAATCAAGTTGAGCAGGCATGATCTGCCTTTCACAAAGCCAAATTGTGTGGGTCTAGAGTTTGGAGATTTCCAATATCTTTGTTAAACAGGTCCATGATGATGCGCTCCATAGCTTTACATATCAGACTTATCAGGGTAATGGGGCGATAATTGTCAGGGACTATAGTTGCTCCCCCTTTATGGAGAGGGATGACTGTAGCAGTGCACTATTCGGTAGGGACAAAGCCTGAGGTGAGGCTGTGACTGAACAGGGCACACAGATGTGGTGCTAGTTTGCTTTGTAGTTAATGTAGAACACAGTAAAGCTGTATTCTTGCCCTTGGACAATGCAGCTTTAACCTGTGCTGCAGTAATGCTGGGTGCCTGGCATTCTTCTGGTATTGTGATTGGTCCTTTGGGGAAGAGGGCTAAAGTTGGCACTGAATCTGTCGGCCAGTATGTTGGCAATATCTGTTGGTTCAGTATAGGAGGTACCATTGTGCAGTAACTCGGAACGAATCTGAGTATTGCCATGGAGGTTCTTGATATAACTATAGAAGACTTTGTGATTGTTTTTAGTGTCTGCCACAATTCTGCCTTCATAGCTAGATTTAGAGGATTTGAATAGGGATCTCAACTTTTTGTTGATGCTAATAAGGGAGTATTTCCAGTCTTGGGACTTCACCTTTTTCTGTAACAGTTTCTTGTTTCTGTTGTAGAGTTTATTAATAGCAGGGGACCACCAGATTGGCTTCCTTTTTTTGGAGGCGAGCATCTTGGTTCTGTTTCGTATGACTAGTTCCATGCATTTATGTACATGTTTGTATAGTGCATTGGTGTATGATTTGGCAGTCATGCAGCTATTTTCCATTGGCATGGGTGCCGTGAAGTTATGGAAGATGCGGTGGTGCAGCGGTAGCGTTGTCACCTCACACCAAGAGGTTCTCCTGTTCGATTGTTGGCTGGAGCACCTTCTGTGTGGAGTCTGCATGTCCTCCCCTCAGTCGAGTGGCATTCGAAAGACGTGTGAAATTGGCGTGCCTTCGTTGAAGGTTGGGCAGCGAGCTGGCACCTCAACACCATAAAAATCTATTGCCAATCATTAGCGGACCGGAATTCCTCTGTGGCGACCCCTAACCGGGAAAAGCCGAAAGAAGATGGGTACCGTGAAGTTAACCACCTCTTTTTTTAGGAGAACAAAGTCAGCTTTGGAAAAGTTTTTCAAGGTGGTTACCTTTGCAGGTGGTGTGGGTGAGATGTGAATTTCCATGGTGATTAGTTTATGGTTGGATCTGACCAGGGAAGGATTGACTACTGGTGTAGAGCAAGGGTCACCCATGTTAGTAATAACCAGGTCAAGGATGCTGCTTCCTCTAGTGGGGGTCAGAATGAGCTGGTCCAGGGCATTGGAATTGATGAATTCCAGGAAGCGTGTCAGTGTATTTGGTGCTTGAATAGTTTTCCCAGTTGATGGAGGGGTAGTTGAAGTCTCCTAGTATGAGAGTGTTGGGTTGGACCTTGATAGATTCCAGGCACTTAGGAATGTGGAGTGAGAGTCTAGGGACATGATTGGGGACCTATAGCATGGATCACCATCTTACCCAGTGTTAGTTGTACCTGAAGTATCTCAGATGTGTTATGCTGGGCTACTATTCTGGAGGTTGTGCATATCCTTTATGAATATGGAAACACCACCGCCTTTGCAGCTACAGTCCATGTTTCTGGGCTGAAAGGTGTGGAATGAGTTGTAGCCTGGTAGCGCAGGGATGCTTTATTTAACAGTGACTTTATAAGATCATATGAATTGTATGTAAGGTACCTTGATGATATTTTATTGTGTGGAGAGACTGAAAAGAAAAGCTGTCAATGTTCTTGGACTATCTGAACAGTATTAACAATTTCTTGAGATTCACACATGAGGTGGGGGAAATTAGCATAGCTTATTTAGATATCTTGTTGGCTAAAGATATTTGGAGCAGAAGGTGCACTTGTAGGATGTATTGGAAGCCAACTTATTCAAATTCTTTTTTGCATTATACAACTTCCCACCCTATGACTCAGAAGAGGGCAGTGGTAAAAGGCCAGTTCGTACGTGCAGCACATATGGTCTCTCTGAAGATGTTTTTAGAAGAATGTGAATTATTGAAAATAAATGTTGAGAGGATATGCGGTTACCTTTGTAGGTAGTCTCATGAATGAGGTTATTACAAAAAATTAATAATTTTATTCCAGTTTTAGTCCGTTATAATGACAACATGAATTCCATAGGAGAGCATCATAGATTGATTTATAGTAGAAATAAGGATTACAAGAACTCTTTCATTACTACATATAATATGGATAGTGATGCGCGATCAGTTGGGTTATACAAAATAATTGAACCATTGTCAATGACGAACGGTCAGTAAAAATAAGGTTGGGGGATAGATCAATGGTAGTATGTACAAAAGGGACAAATTTTAAGAACATGTTTGAAATTACAGAAAAATGTGCATCCATACATTTTAGTACGAGTAGCTGTGGAATGTTAATAGGTTCTATAAGTTTATTAAAATAGGGGAAACCTTTGTAGTTAACCATCCCTTTAGAATAAAAGGCAGATGCAATCGTAACAACAATGGTATAGTTTACGTAGCATTTATGTCAAATGTGCCTTGCCCTTCTATAAAGGAAAGACAGAATCTATGAACATTCTTATGGCATCAGGAGACAAAAAGTAACAAATGCAGTATTTAAACATATTAGTGAGAATTCAGGACATGGATTTAAATTTACAGTGTTGGAGAGGGTGACACCAAATCCTAGAGGTACCCCTTGGCCTCTGTTTAGAGAAAAGAGAATTATATTGGCAGTTATATTTAAATGCTGTAAGTTGGCTGGAGTTGAATGAATACTTGCCCTTTAAAAACTTAAGATGCATATGAGGTAGTATACAACATGTTTTTTTTTTTTTTTTTTTTTTTTTTTTTTAAGTAA
This sequence comes from Protopterus annectens, assembly GCF_019279795.1. Lineage (NCBI taxonomy): Eukaryota > Metazoa > Chordata > Ceratodontiformes > Protopteridae > Protopterus > Protopterus annectens. Next base: position 652,352,601 of record NC_056750.1, read on the forward strand.
GCTGCAGTATTTATTTATTCATTTTTATGTAGAGTTATTTAACACTGTGTGCAGAATTAATTGAATATAAAAAAGTTTGAGTATTCTTATTTGTAGAAACTGTGTTTCAATGTGATGTTATAGTTTTCTGACTTGTTTTTATTGTAACACTTAAAATTTGAATGTTCAATGTGGATTTGATGCTCATGTGATTTTGGTGTGTTTAAAAACAGCTGTTTTCAAATGGGTTTTATTTGATGAAGTTGTTTGGATTTTATAAGACGAAAGCGCTTATCTCTGTTATTAAACTGTATTGGTTCTACAAGTTTCGTGTTCAACTTTTGTGTTAAGGATAATCAGAGGATGCGTAAGCTAATTTCTAACAATGCCTCAGGCAAAATCAAGTATTCCCTTAGTGCCACCCAGTCATTTGTAGTCCACAGCAGCAGAAGTAACCAAGCTGTTGAGTCATCCAGCACATCTCACCAGACCAAATAGGATTCAGTGTCTACTTCAGGTTCTTTATGGTTCTGAAAAAGACAGTTGACCTAAGGTCAATATTGGTACTAAGTCATTTAAATGAGTGCATGCAACAGACAAAATTCCAGATGTCACTTTTCAGTCCATTTGCTTCTACTTAGAAAGGACAGCTGGATGTGCTTCATTGATCTCCAAGATGCTTATTACCATGTAAAGCTACACAGACACTCCAGGATATTTCTGTTTCCAGCTGGGAGCAAGTTATTTTTAATTCTGAGCTCTGCCTTTTGGACTGACCACTGCCCCCCGGGTGTTTACCAAATGCATGGCAGACTCATCCATGTGTTAACTGTGGACCTAACATTGATTGTCAACTACAAACTACCTTTTTAATAATGTACAGTACTTTGCTTATGTGTTAACTGTGGAGCTTTTCTTCCTGGGCCTCAACTGAAAAAGGAGGACAGCTCAGTCAGACTAACCTGGCCAACAAATGTCAAATAAATAAAAATAAATATTACAACCTACCTCAGACTGCAGGGGTTCAAGGTGTTCCTGTACTTAAATGATTGGCTCCTAACTGCTCTGTCCAAGGATCTGCTAATTTTCCAGGGGGACCTCTTACTCCAGCTTCTTCACCTTCCGGAGATTATGGTGAACAGACCAAAGAACAATTTTCTCCAGACTCAGAATTTAGAGTTTATTGCATACCACTAAACAGCACAACTCCGATACCACCATATCTCTACACAGGGTTCATTCATTCTGCCTTGTATCATCACAAGTATTAGCCAATCCATTCCCTCCATTACGCTTAATTCTAAAACTTCTAGAATTGATGACCTCAACCACCATTCTTCTTCCTTTGTCCAGATTTTATATGGGGGTTCTGCAGTGGACCCTTTGTCCAGTGGTCTCCAAACGTTACCTCAGCAACCCGATTGTTAACCTCAGTATGCAGAACCTACACAAAATGGTAAATCACATTGTCAGCATTGACAGTAGGTCATCCATTGTCCCTTGTAGCAGTGGCTGCCATGGATACTTCCCTTTTAGGCTGGGGAGACATTACAAGATTAAGATAGTTCAAGGTACATCAAAACCCTTAGAGGCCAATCTCCACATCATTGTTCTGCAATTGAGAGCAGTCCTTTTGGCATTGCAGGCATTTCAAGACTCTTTCCAGTGGGTGTGATTGCAGTCCAGACAGACAGCATGTTAATGGTCTGGTACATCAACAAATTGGAGGGGAGGGGGGCAGGTTATCGCCATTGTGTTGAAAGGCAGTGAGGGTTTGGCAATGGAAGATATCGCCCCATCGCTTTCTGATGGTAATGGATATCCCAGGGACTTTCAATGTACTAGCACACAAACTGAGCAGGTGTGATATTCTTCATTCCACATTGCTGCAGTCCTAACTATTGGGTAGTCCGCTGTCCAGTCGGCCCGAATACCAAAGTATATGGCTGACGTCGGTCAGGGCGCATTAGACTGACGTCAGTACGTCAGGGTACTAATGCGCATGACCGACGTCATATCCTCAGTCTTTTTTGCCGCATGGTCCGATGCAGAAGCAATTTTGCGAGTGCAGGTTGGCGTTCTGAAAGTTTCTGAAGTCAGAGTTTCAGACCGAATCAAAGTTGGCTAAGTACCCCGTTGGGGAATATTTTGGTTTTTTCTTGCCTCAGTATTTAACGGATGTCAGAAAAAGTGAATAACTGTATTTCTTGTGGGAAACAGATACCTCATAGGGATTACCATACTTTGTGTATACCTTGTTTAGGGCCTGAGCACGACGTTGTTGGATGCCGCTCTTGTGCTAGATTTAACAAACGCACTATTAAGAGAAGGTTAGACTGTGCCAGGTTAGTTTTGGGAAGCGTTGTAATTATAAAATGCCGTCGGAGGCTCCGGCGCCGCCGCCAAAAAGCGCAAGGACAAAGCAGCAAAGCCTAGAGTGGAAGGACCGACAGTCCCAGTCGCCGGATCTTTAGAAGGCTCAGTGGAGCCGGAGGTTTTGCCAGGTGTTTCTTTGGAGTCTCAGGGAGAGACTTTACTGTTACAGGATGTATCCTCGCAGGAAGTAGGCCAGGCTGAGGGGCTTCTCAGGTGGCTGTTCTTCCCTCTCTTCCTAAGGTGGTTAGAGCCTCCCCTTCTGTTTCCAAGGCTTCTTTGAGAGGCAGGCCAAGTTTAACTTCAGTGGGGGTTTCTCCTAGTGCTTCAGGGTCTTTGCCTAAGAAACATATGCTTAAAATGGCAGAGGATTTGATTACTATGATTAGAGGTTCTATGCCCCTCCTGATAAGAGGCCTAGGGTGGAACCTGAGTTTGAGAGTTTTGAGCAATGTTCGAGGCTTCTGAGTCTTCGGCTGAAGACTTGCAGGAGTATCCTCCTTATTCTGATTCTGATGTGGATGATTCTACTCCTTCAGCTTCTCCTCCTGAGGATTTTTCATTTTCAGAGACTCTGCATTCCATGAGGGAGCATTTTAAATGGGAAGGTCAAGATTTCTCTGATTCCAGGAAGAGGCTTAGGGAATTCTTGTTTTACCCCAGCATAGGCCTTTAGCTATACCTCCTGTTCTGAATGTGGTGGAAGATGTTTTGCAGAGGCTTCCCTCAATCCTGATTCTTTGCCTCCTGCCCCAGTTAAACCGGATAGGTACTATAGGGTGCCTGAAGCTCATAAGTATCTTTTAAGAGTCCTAGGGCAGACCCGAAACTGTCTCTCAGGGGCCTAAAGGTGTGAAGGCCTCTGTTGTTAAAAATCCTGTTCCTCCTGATAAAGAGGCAAGGGCTTTGGATAGATGGGGAAAGAAAGTGTATACTTCTTCCACTTTAGCCATGAGGGCGTTGAATTGTCAGTTTCACATGTTAAAATATCAGAATTATCTCCTTTCACAATTGAAATCTAAGGTGGATGCTCTGGCAGAAGGTATTGAGTGTAAAGAGTTGCAGGATTTAGTTCATGTGTCTGAACAGGTGGGTAAACATTCCTTGCAATGTGGTTTTGATGCTGTGCAGGCCTCCTCGAGGGTGGCTGCCACTGGTTCTGTTCTTCGTAGGCATGCCTGGTTGAGAGATCAGAATTTAGCTGAGCATGTTAAAACAGGGATTTTGGATGCTCCTTTGCAGTCTGATGTGTTGTTTGGTTCGCCTGTGGAAGCAGTCTTAAAGAAAATGGAGGACAAGGCTAAGTCTATGCAAACTGTTAAGGATTTTTTGCAGGTGCAGCCTCCGAAGTTTAGTAGAAATTGGCCTATTAAGGGATGGACTTATCCTGCTTATGATTCCCAGTCTAGGGGGTAGGTCTAGACGTGGTAGGGGCAGAGCTCAAGGTTCTTTTAGGCCTAGGACAGGGAGTTCCCCTGCTCAGACTTCTGGTGAGGGCAGGGGTCAGTCCTTTCGTAAGCAGACCCAATGACCTGCCTTTTCAGCTGCCAGTACATTCTCGCCTGGCAGCACCTTTGGGAGGAAGGCTGTCTCTTTTCAAAGAAAATTGGGATTTAATTACCCAAGACAGATGGGTTCTGGATATCATTCACCACGGTTACAGGTTTTATTTCCATACCATGCCTCCTTTCAAAGGCATGCCAGACATTCCTCCTCTACAAGGACAAGAGGCTCACAAGCAAATTTCTCTGTTGCTCCACATAGGGGCCATTCAGCCAGTTCCTGTGCCAGAAAGGGGCCTAGGATTTTATTCTCGCCTGTTCCTAGTACCGAAGAAGGGGAACACGTGGAGGCCAATTTTGGATTTATCTATCCTCAACACTTATCTGGACATTCCCAAGTTCAAAATGTTGACGTTACAACAGCTTTTACCTCTGCTGGGCAAGGATCACTGGATGGTAACTTTAGATCTCAAGGAAGCTTACCTTCATGTGCCTATAAGACTAAGTTGCAGGAAGTATCTGCGTTTTCGAGCTGGAAATTCTCATTATCAGTTCTCTGCATTGCCCTTTGGCTTATTCACTGCACCCAGAGTATTCACAAAGGTTCTGGCTCCAGTGATAGCTTACTTCAGGCTAAAAGGAATTCAAATCTATCCTTACTTGGACGACTGCCTGATTCTAGCTCAAGAAAAGGAAGACCTTCTACAGCATTTGGATTATGTCATAGCAGTGCTAAGATGCCTAGGGTATTCTGTGAACGAAATAAAGTCCAGTCTAGTACCCTCTCAAGACATGTGCTTTCTGGGTGTGAGACTGAATACAGCAGCCCAGATGGCCTTTTTAACCCCGGACAAACAAAAGAATCTTTCCAGTTACTTCCATCAACTATCTCTTCAGTCCGGGCTGACTGCAAGGACAGTCCTTCAAGCCTTAGGGTTCATGGCATCTTGTATTCTGGTGCTTCCCAATGCCAAACTGCATATGAGGAAGCTGCAATGGTATCTCAAAATGTATGGACACAGCACTGCCAGGATTTGGACACTGTCATTCAAATAATACCTTGCATTCAAAAGGAATTTTTGTGGTGGGCTCAGGAATGTCACCTAAACAAGGGACTCTCTGTGACCCGGCCAGAGGCGAGTCAGATTCTAACGACAGATGCCTCAGGCGTTGCTTGGGGAGCTCATCTAAATGGAAAGTGGATACAAGACAAGTGGCCTGCCAGACTACAGCATCTACATATCAACATGAAAGAGATGTTAGCAGTCCAGTTTGCATTAATGGCTTTCAAGGAGTTACTTCTTCCAGGGCAGGTGTTGATTCTAACAGACAACACAACTGTCATGTGGTACATCAACAAACAAGGGGGAACACATTCTTACCCATTGTGCAGGCAAGCAATGATTTTATGGGAGACTGCGCTCAGCTTGCAACTAACTCTTCAGGCAAGGTTTCTGCCGGAGCACAGAACTCCTTAGCAGATGTGTTAAGCAGACAAATCATGGATCCCCACGAGTGGAAACTGGATCTTCATGTATTTCAAAATTGACAGTGTCATGGGGAACTCCAGACATAGATCTGTTCGCTTCTCCACTAAACCACCAGCTGCCAAAGTTTTGCACAAAGAGGTTTCATCACACAGCTTGGAAAGTGGATGCTCTTTCTTTCACTTGGAAAAATCTTCATGTGTATGCTTTTCCACCTCTGCCTCTTCTCCCAAAGGTGCTTCTAAAGGTCAGACAAGACAAGCCAAGGATGATTTTAATAGCTCCAGATTGGCCTCGGCAGCACTGGTACCCATTACTGAGGAGTCTGGTAAGGAAGCCTCCATGGCCTTTACCCTTGATTCCACACCTGTTGTCTCAGAGGGACGGTCACCTGCTCAATGTCAAGCTTCAATCTCTTCATCTAACAGCCTGGCATATTCTGTTTTGAAAGACAGCAGGTCTCAACTTCCTCAACAAGTTTTAAATGTGATTATGGAAGCCAGAAGACCTAGTACAAGGAAAGTGTACGCAGAAAAATGGAAGAGATTTTTATTTTGGAGTGCAGCAAACAATTTGGAGATTTCTGAGCCTAATTTGAGTGTGGCTCTTCAATATCTTACTGAGTTATTGGACAAAGGTTTGTCTTTCTCTTCCATTAAGATTCATGCTGCAGCAATTTCAGCTCACTATGATTGTGACCCACCATTGTTTTCGCATCCTTTGTTCAAGCAATTTCTTAGAGGGGCAAAGAATATAAGACCCCACGTAGAGCTCCTACTCCTGCTTGGGATCTCAATTTTGTGTTGGAGAAACTTACTCTACAACCTTTTGAGCCTCTTGGCTACTGCTGAATTGAAATATTTGTCATGGAAGACTGCTTTTTGTTGGCCATTACTTCTGCAAGAAGGGTTTCTGAGTTGCAGGCCCTTATGGCGGTAGAGCCTTTTTGATTTTTCATAAGGATAGGGTATCTTTACGTACTAATCCTTCCTTTATGCCTAAGGTGGTTTCTAGTGTGGCTTTAAACCAAACTATTCATTTGCCTACTTTTTATGCAGATCCCCAAAATAAAGGGGAAAAGATTTTGCACACTTTAGATGTACACAGGCAATTGCGTTATTATTTGAGCAGGACTAAGGATTTTAGGCAGTCTCAGCAGTTGTTTGTTTCTTTTGCTTTGGGTTCAGGGCAAGCCTGTGTCAAAACAAACTATTTCTAGGTGGATTGGGTTTTGCATTGCATTTTGTTATTCCCATCATGGCAAGGAGATTCCAGCTGGAATTAGGCCTCATTCCACTAGGGCTACTGCCACTTCTACAGCATTTCTAAGGGGTGGCCACTAAGGATATTTTGGAGGCAGCTACTTGGAGTTCAGTGCATACTTTCTCTAAGCATTATCACCTTCCTCTCTACTCTAAGTCTAGGGCTGGTTTTGCCACAGCTATTTTGCAAGGCATGTTGTCAGTTCCTGCTTCCTTATGATTTGCCAGCCTCCCTTACCTCTGCTTTGGGATTCTACCCAATAGTTAGGACTGCAGCAATGTGGAATGAAGAACATAGTACAGTTTTGTACCTACCATAAATGTAGATGTTCGAGGATCCACATTGCTGCAGTCCAATTTACCCTCCCTCCTTCCCTCTGTGTTTAAGGGTGGTTGTGTAGGTGAGGTTATATTCTGGTAATTTTGTATATATTGTACATATTTTTGGTGCAGGTATGTTTGGAATTTTTGGTTTTGGCCTTAGCTTTTCAGGGTCTTCTGACATCTGGGGCAAGAAAAGACTGAGGATATGACGTCGGTCATGCGCATTAGTACCCTGACGTACTGACGTCAGTCTAATGCGCCCTGACCGACGTCAGCCATATACTTTGGTATTCGGGCCGACTGGACAGCGGACTACCCAATAGTTAGGACTGCAGCAATGTGGATCCTCGAACATCTACATTTATGGTAGGTACAAAACTGTACTTTCTCTTGGCTCACGAGTCATCCCTCAATACAACAGTGGAGATGAAAATCTTCGGTCACTGGAGCCAACCTTGCTATGATCTTTGTTCCTTCTACCCATAAAACAAATACAACAGTTGAACTTTGCCCTGATCTCACCATAACTTCAGTCACTGAGGAATGTTCTGGTTTCTGTTATGCATTCCCTCTGTTTACACTAATAAAAAACTTCATTCAGAAAGCCAGAAGGGCCAAGACCAAGTTGATCGTCATTGATCCATACTGGCCTCGACAGGTTTGCTTCCCATATCTTAGGTCTCAACTTCTCAGTCACCCTGGGCTTTGGTTCAGAGGACAGATCTGATCTGTCATCCTTCTGAGCATCCTCTCCCAGGCCTAGACTCCCTGAAATTAACTGCCTGGTTACTCCATTTCTAGCAATGGCCAGGAATATACAGGCTTACAGAAAATGTCCATATTCTTTATGCTTCTCAAAAATATAGCACCAAAAGACTGCATAAAAGTAAATGGAAAAGATTTTTGGGGGGTTATGGGGAAAGGTTTGGACCCTTTCTATGCTTCCCTTCCTTCTATTCTAGAATTCTTGTCTGAATTATTTCAAAAAGGCTTTATTTTTTCAACAATCAAAGTTCAAGTAGTAGCCATTTCCAGTGATTTATGTAGACCATAATTAGACTCCTATAGCTTCATTAGAAGTGTCTTAAGGCTTTCCTTAAGGGAACTTTTCTTCACCCTTATGTTTGAGATTCTGTCCTTCCATGGGACTTCACTGTGATGCCTCACGCTATCACACAGTCCCCCTTTGAACTAGCACATTCAGCAGATCTTTAGCTCTTGAAATGAAAAAAAATCTTTTTGGTGACAATCACTTCTGCTAAGAGTATTTCAGAACTTCAGGCTATTTCATGTAAACAACCTTACTTGGTTTTTCATAGGGACAGGGTTTTTCTAAAACCAAATCAGTCATCCACTCCTAAGGTGGCATCCAAGTCCAACATAAATCAGAGCATCAATTTGCCTGTATTTCTTCCAAAATATGCTAATAAAGGGGAATATCTATTACATTTACTTGGAGTTCTGATCCGGGGTTCTGACTTCTGTACTTAGATTTGAATTACATAGAACTAAGGATTTCAGCAAATCAAATCAATTATTCATTGCATTTTCCAGAGCTAAGCTGGGGCAAGGATTTTCCAAAATCACCCTTTCAAGATAACTGTCAAGCTGATTATCCTTTATTTATGAAAAACTGGTTCTAGACCTCTCTAAGAAACTGATAGCTCATTCCACAAGAACAGTGGCACCTTCTGCAGTTTTTCAACATCAGTTTCCAGTTGAGGTTTGTGTGGATGCTACCTCGTCTACAGTGTTTACATGCGTCTCTCACTGTAAACTGGATGTCCAATCCAGAGCTCACTCCTCTTTTAGATCTGCTGTTCTCAGTAGCATCCTTCCATAATTCCACCCGGGAAATCATGTAGCTAGGGATTCTGTCCCAAAGGTTGAATCAGGCAAACATGGACATCATCAGATACAAACGTTATGTACTTACAATAACGATAGAGCCATGTTGCCCTATTTTGTCTGGTTCAACATACCTCCCTCCCATCCCCTTTCCAGATAGTCACAAACAGCTCCGTGGAGAACAGATAGCCTTTGAGAGTCTACTTATCTCTAACCTCAACAGGTTAGTTGCCATACTATCCATTTAGCACCTTTATCCTTCTTTTTCTATTGAGTTATATTTTATCTATCTGTAGTTTTATTACTTGTCTATATATTCTTATATGGGACTCACTCATTCTGAGGTATTTTGACCTTGGTGGGGGAATTCTGGATAGAGGAGGAGTCAAAACCCTGGATCCGAAGGTTTGAAGATGCCAAGGCTGGGGCTGAGTTGGATCAGAGTCCCAAAGTTTGAACCAGATGAAAGTACGACAACACAGCTCTGTCATTATAGTAAGTACATGACTTTAATTTTCCTCACTGAAGATAGCAGAATAGAACATTCTAGCAGAATTTTTTGATGGTTGTTATCCATGTGAGGGAAAATCAGAATTGTTAGTATGTTTTTTGGATAAGAGTCATTAAAGTGATTTGCTGGTATTTCTAAACCTACAATATGCAGTGCATAAAATCCTGAAGTGCACTTTTTCCCATCTGGGAACGTTTTGGCCCTCATCTTCATGTTTAAAATCAGCTGTAAACTTTACACTTTCCATGCATTGACATCACTGAGAAAAAGTGAGGAAGTTTAACCTCAGTGACGTAGGCATAGGTAATAGTCTGTTGCTTCCATAGACTTTAATAGCCAGACCACTGCGCATGCACAGAGGTGCCCCTTGAAGTCTATGGATGTAGCCCATGTTACCTTATGGTAACATCACAACTGATCAAGCTAAATTTTGGGGAACTATAGTTTATTAAAAAGTTTACAAAGCTTTTTATTAAAAAAAAAAAAAAAGAAAGGTAAGCAGGAAAATAAGTTGCGGCACTTGACTCCTCAAATGCCACTGTGTATAGCAACATTTGGCAAATCACTTTAATATGTTTTTACATTCAGAAAATGTGGACACTAAGCAGAGCAACTTGATTGACGTGTTACCTGATAAAGCTCAGATGTATCTCTAAGATAGACTTATTAAAAAACTTGCATACTTAATGATTGTGTCAAATAGCCAAACTGGGAAAGCAAAAATAATTTGCTGTTTATCAGAATATTCTTGCTATTTTCCTGCATATTTGTAATTATATTATCTGACATGCTAGTGTATTATAGGTTAGGCATTTGTTTTCACATTACCTTTATACAGTATTGGAGATGATTTTATATCTGTGTACGTGGGACTGTAGCGATAAGGTGGGATGTACATCACATGATTCTTTCCTTTTCAGCTCACCTTTGCTAGTGAAGGATTGTGTGTGAATGCATGTTTGGTGTCTTGCCACTTGGTGCAAGCTTCTCCTGACCAATCATCTTGTAGTTATGATACCCGCTTGGTACAGTATGAGATGAAGGGTGTATTATCATTACCTTGAACGTTCAAGCCAGGGAACATACTAGATTACTCCATTTCCAGTCACCTAAGTTTGGACTTCAGCAACCCATATTACCGATTCAGTCATATTCTTGCTTTAGACTCAGACAACACAGGCTTCACTGTTGAGGATTGGTTATCAGTGCTGTTAGCTGTGGCACCAAAGGAAATCCAGTTTCTCTAGGAAAACATAAGTGCACACAGCTCATTCCTGTCACTGGTACAGAATGCACATTGCATTGTATACTACTGCTGTACAGTAGTTTATTTTATGCATACTCTTCTTTAACTGACTTTTTTTGTATATCCTCTGTTGCTGACTTGTTCCTGGGGGGGGGGGAGGCAAGTTCACCATATAAATGTCAGTGTGTCCCCTGTGTAAAAAAAAAAAAAATAAGTGAATGTTATCCATCACAGTTTACATACTGCTTGGCTTCCCCTCCTGTAATTTATTTTTAAGTGGATGCAGTCACTAGCATTAAGAGCATGAACGGAGTTGAGCAGTATCGCAAAACTGTTTTATGACTACATAATACAATCTGCTGCTGTTCATAACTAACTGTATATGTTTCCAGACCTCATGATACATGGCAGTTTAGGAATTTTTCTATGACACAGAAACCTACAGCCTGAGCTACACCAACCTACGATGCATATAGAATGTCAGTTGCAAGTATGCTGAGCAAGTAGACATTAATTTCAAGTGGGATGAAGTTTCCTCACTGGCTATGTGAACTCATTTATGACACAAATGTCAAGCACAGCTACAAGCATGCTGTCTGCCCAAACAGTCATTGTCATCGACCCCCCTTTTCCCATTTTTTACTTACGTTTGAGGTGCCATATCAACTGTCACCATTTCTCTCAATTCCATGCCATTCTTACCTTCTCTGATAGTCAGGCCTGACTATCGCAGGTCTCATGCAGTTCATCCACCTCTTTGCTGGATGTGCTTGTTTCCTGTTGCCATCTTCCTGTCTGTCCCAAATCATCATCATCAGATTGTGTTGTGCTCTCCTGCACTTGTGCCTGAACCACTGTAATCTGTTTTTTTATTTTTCTCTGCAACTAGAGATATTTCCAGCTTTGGCTCTTTTATCCTCATTTCTTTATCTGTCCCACAGTATGCATCTTACCACCCATCTCAAGCACCTTATCTCAGTTGCCTCTAACATCAACCACTCTGCCTTCACTGCCCAGGTTTCTGAAGCATACAGTGCTACTGGACACACCATTGTTTTTGTACACCTTACTTTTTAGCTTTAGTTTGGACTTGTCTGTCCACTCACTATCTGTATGTAACTTCATAGTGAGAGAGCTGGCCCAGTGGGCGACGCTGATGATGCATTGGCTGATCACCCTCCACCTTAGAGCAGCGAACCATTAATAGGAGATCCTGGGCCATCAGCATGTTTCACTCTACATAGCAGCATGAGAGGGCAGTATTCTTTCCTTTGATTTGCATATTTTCATCTGCCTACAACTAAAATGTTTTGAATGGTTCACAATTTTTGCTTAATTTACATAATGTGCAGATCCTATCAGAAATCTTGTTCACTTCATTTGAATGCTTCACTTGTGATGTATCATTTGGAATTAGCAGCATTTTATAGTATCTGCAGATCTGCGCAACATTTTTCATATGATGGTATTTGTTAGAAGTCTGTCCCCTAGTAAATTTCATGAAGGAAAAAGAACACAACACTGCATAGGAATGGTCTGGCAGACCAAACACTGTTATACACAGCCCGGATTTATTTTTCTAATGGGTAAAAAAATCATTACTCTAGATGTAGGTATTTAAAAAAAAAAAAAAAAAAAAATCTGACAACACTATGAATGAGTTAGCAGTATGACAGATTGTGAATATTTTCATGTATGCCAGTGCATTTTTGTTCAAAATAGGAAATTCCGTATTATGCAGTGCAGCAATGATCCTACTTATGAGTATCTTCAATAATTCTACCTTACCATAACAGTTGTCAGCAGAAGAATCCTCCTTTGCATCCCAGACACCCTTTTATTTCTCTTTTGCACTCAAATGGACTCTCCATCCAGCTGCTGCTGTTTGGAATTCCTTGTAAGGAGGCAGTGTATAGGCCTCTGTATGTTTGTTGGAAGTGTCTGCTGTTCCTTGTGTCTTCTTGGTTTGCAAGATGTATACTTGCTTTTTCAGAAGCAAACTGGTATTCTTCATGTGATTGGCAGCATGTGCCATTAGAGGAGATGCATATCCTATGTAGATAAACTGGGTCTATGTTAAATCGACAAATGCTTAAAAAAGCAAATGCTGATTTTATCGACCCTCTCTAAGCGAAAGCTTAAAATCCCAAACACTCAAAACAGCGATTTCTTTCCCAGGCAAAGAAATTGCTGTTCCACCAAAAAAAAAAAAAAAAAAAAAAAACCTACAAAATAGTAAATAAAGTGAGGGGGCTTCGCCCCACCCCCTACTTAAATATACCCACTCCGAGATCGCACCACAGTGGAGGAAATGGCAAAATATCAAAAACAGCCCAGCGATTTTTTTTCCCTGGGAAAAAAAATCACTGTTCCGAGTGTTCGGGATTTTCAGCTTTCGCTTAGAGGGTCAGTAAATCAGCATTCGCTTTTTTAAGCATTCGCTGATTTAAACTAGACCCGATAAACTTCAGAAAAGACAATTCCAAATTGTATGGGAAGAGAGGATAATCCCATTTGTACATCCAGCAGTGAACATCCTCTTCCTGATTAAATGATACTGTAATAAGATTTGTTCTAATAATATATGTACCCTGCTTTATAGCTGGGCTGCCTGTAATAGCCACAGCTTGAGACTTGCACTACTTTATGCTTTGTCTTTCTGCTGGTTGAAGAATCAGGCAGATGGGCTGGTAAAGGCTGATATCGCTGTGAGAAACGTAATTACCGCAGTGCTGATCTTATATACAGAAATTTACTGTCATGCTTAGAAATACAAAGTTGTGTTGTCATATGCCTAGAGTAATTAGGGGACTACTTACCAGCTGATTGATTTTAGCCTGATTTTCTGAGATAAGGGATATGAAAATGTATGTATAAAAACATCAATTTAGTGTATGAGAGTTGCACTTTGTACTCAGTTTTATAAAGCATGAAAAAGACATATTGTTAATTAATACTATTTTTTACCTTTTTAATGTGTTTTATTTCAGTGAAGCCTTTATGCCATTTTTGGAATCCTGTTTTGAAGATATGTTGAAGATGATTGATGTAAGTATTTGATTTTATCTGAGCTTGCCAATGAAGTGCACCTTCTTAAATGTCTTGAAAAAATTAATTGCATTCCCAGCATCAAGGGTCAGAGTAAGTCTGAAAAGCCTGATCCTTGTGTTTGGACAACATTGTGACTGGGTACTGTAATAGAACAGATAACAAGAAATGTGGGTGAAAGTTACACTGCTAATGCTAATTTACTGTGAAAGCTGCACTGCTAAGTTAGTGTTCAAGTATTACATGTAATTAGAGGATTAATACTGAATTCTCCCCATAGTAGAAGATGACCAAACCCATGAGAAATGTTTCAGCAAGGCCAAGTTGTTTTGAGAAATGCAGTCTTGCATGTAGAAGTGCATCACAATCTTAGTTTTCCTCAAGACCATTTCGGCCAATAAGTTCAGCTTACAGGTTAATTGCTTGGAAAGTTTGCACTAGCATCATTTCTGATGCTGGCTGATTCCATTCATTGCTTCTAATGTCAGTACACATTCAAAGGGAGTAGACTTGTCTTCTTTTCTCCTTTTCATGCTAGTAGAAATGTGCTGTGCATGGAGTCTGAATTCTGTTTGTCTCTTAAAGGTATTTCCTTTGGTGTTTTTCTCTGGCTGTTCACTTGTAGCATTCTTTTCTTTCTAAAAATTTTGATTTCTGCTGGTTCTGTCCAGACATTAGAACTGATGGGCTGGTTGCTGAAGGTGCTTATATTTCCATATCAACAACAGACACTTGCAAGCTGAAGCTCTTCCCCTTTCTCATAACATCCTGCTTTCTTCTGAATCTCCAGATAGTGTGGATGTCAATATGATCTGCGTTGGCAAGGAATAACTAAACAAACCTACCTGGATATAAAACCCAATTCTTAGAGCCTGTTTTGACTGAGAAAAGTTATTTTTAAGAACTTTCTATTTTTACCGACTTGTGCTGCTTAGCTTCATGGGAAAGAAGCATCATTTTCGGCTTGACCATGGAACAAATTACCAGTCCCTTGGTCATTCCTTCTGGCCAAAAAAAGAAGCAGTTAAACATTATTTACCACCACAGCAGGCTAGTAATTTGTTTCAGCCAGAAGTGGATGACTGTGCTGTGGCCAAAACTGGTTCCACAAACTACTGCTCATTTTCCCCCTGATCCCTGTGGTGGTGTCCATAGAGCCATTGTATTCCGAGGGTTAGCCACATCATCTGTGGCTGTTGGGGTCCCCTCAGTGGGCAGGGGACAGCCACTCTTGTTGATCTTGAGAGAAGAGGCAGGGAAGATGACCCTGCTTAGCCAGAATGTTGTGCCCCTCCCAAGCAATGCTGTTGCTGGCATTAATAAACCTGTTTACTTCAGCTTTCCTGTCAAAAAAAAAACAAAAACTAAACATCATCTTCACTAGGTCCTCTGGACAGGAGTAGTTTATTGGGACTGGCGCAGGGTCTTTTATAGGCTGTTGACCCTTGTTTATAAGGTGGTTTCATGTAAAAGAAAAAAGTGATTCCTCTTTCCTGAAGAGATTCAAGATCTTGAATCTGTAGAGGAGTGTTATGGGATAGATGCAGGTTTTTTCTTCTCAGATTTCTGATTCAGACCCAGAGGAGAGCATGGTATCTGAATCTACTTGTGAGGGACTGTCTTTCTCTGTGACTATTTCCAGTATGTGCCAGTGTTCAATGGGAACACACTGAGTATGAGTAGTTATAACTAGAATTCCCAGAACCTCTGTGGACATTACATTTGCTGCATTTGCCTGGTCAGGCACATACCAAAGGGGGGGTTGTCATATTCAATGATGGGTCCAATGAGGGCTGATTACAGAAGAAAGAACAACTCCTTGGACCTAGATGCCATGCCCTTTCTTGTAAGTGGAGCAACATAGACTGATTTCTTACTACCTTAGATATATGTTGCTAGAAAGACAGGTTACTATCCATATATGTCCATATATCCCTGACTACTCAGTCCACTCTTAGGGGTATATCACCAATGACACAGTTCCCTAGAGTGGCCAGCTTACCAAAGGGTACTGTTATGCATTTCATGGGAGTGAGTTTTAAGCCATGGCGTGGCACTGGTTATTTGTCTCTGTTAGTCCTTTCTGTAGGATGTTACTGTCTTTTTTTTGGGGGGGGGGGGGGACTTCTGTTATGCAGTCATCTGCAAACTTGGTCAGCCAGAGGCCCTTGACATTGGCTTTGACTTCTGAATAATTAATGCAAAAAAGTAGTGGGCCTAACACAAAATTCTGAGGGACTCTGCTAGTGACCGATCTCTCTGTGGAGGTGGTCTGCCCTATCCTAACTTCTTATTTCCTGTCTGAGAACCAGCTGGCTCTCCTGTGCATACTGTAAGGGTTTATGCTTAATTCCATGAGTTTGTTTACAATACCTAGGTGGAGTATTGTATCAAATAATTAACCAGGTTAAGGAAAGTAGTAGGCACTGTTTTGCCCTTCTCCATTGCCTTGGTGACCTCCTAAAAGAAGTCCACCAGGTTTAGTAGGCATGATCTGCCTTTGATGAAACCAAACTGGGTTGGATCCAGGGTCTGAAGGTTTTCTGTGTTGTTATTAATTATATTATATTATATCAGTGATTCTTGCATATGAGGCTAGATAGACTTATGGTTATGTTGTTTTCAGGATCTGATGAATTAACTGCCATTGTGTGGCGGGATGACTGTTGCAGGGCTCTACTGCATTACACAATGCCTGTCTGTAGGCTATGTGCTATCAGCCCTCCTTCACTAAAATTTTCTAAGGAATTTTTCTGCTCCTTTTTCCAGTTTTGGCACGAAATAAAATGAATAGCCACTGCAGAATGGTGGTAAATAGACGTCTGAAAAACAATGGCACATCATCATCATCCCCCTTTTTTCCCATTTTTACATGAGTTCAGGATGTCATGTTAACTGTCGCCATCTCTCAATTCAGTGCCACACTCCTGCCTTCTTCAATTCTCATGTCTGACTGTCGCAGATGCCCTCCTTTCCTCTTACCGTCTTCCTGTCTGCCCCAAATCTTGTTCACCAGATTGTCTTCTGCTTTTCTGCATGGGTGCCCAAACCATCGTAATCTGTTCTCTCTAATCTTTGCTGCAATTGAAGCTACTTTGGCTTCTGCTGGGGTGTCCTTATTTCATTGTCTACCCCACAGTCTACATCCTGCTACCCATCTCTCGCACTTCATTTCTATCAACTCTAGCTTCCTCATCTGCTTTGCCTTTACTAAGCAGGGTTCTGTACCATACAGTAGTACTGGTCGCACCAATGTTTTATACACCTGCCTTTTCAACTTCTTTGACATTCTTCTGTCGAACATGACACCTGACAAACTATGCTATTTGGCTGCAACCCCTCTGATTGTAGCTTTGACCTCTTCATTCAAACTTCCCTTTTCTTCAGTCGTCCCTTCCAGATACTTGAAGCTATCAACCTGTTCCACTATCTTCCCTTCTATGTCAATTCTCAGCTTCTTCTGATTTCCCCAGTGTGCTGCCATTGTTACTGTTTTATCTGTATTTAGTTTCATCCCGTGTGCTGTCACTTTTGCATTCCATTCTCATATCCTTTGCTGAAGTTCTTGCTCAGAGTCTGCCTGTAAGGCCACATAATTTGCATACGGCAACTTTGTTGTTCTGTCCCGTCTAACCTGCTTTGCTAATGTAGTCCATGACCAGTATGAACAGTAGTGGGCTCAGAGCTGAACCCTAGTGCACACTCACTCCCACTGGTAACCCCTCTGTGAGACCAAACACTGTTCGTACTTGAGTCATTGGGTTGTTGTACATAGCCTGCACTAATTCTACCAATGTTTCTGGGCCTGTCAATCACTGCAGTACTGGCCAAAACTCAACCTCCTTAGGAATTAGTCATATGCTTTCTTCAAGTCTAGGAATGCTCAGTTGGATTCTTTCCTCGTCTCTAGCTTTTTCTCAACTATCTGTCTCACTGCAAGCATCGGGTAGGTTGTGCTGCACCCTCATCTGAATCAGAACTGCTGATTTCAGTCTTACTTTCTACTACTGTGCATGTCTGTTTATCAATCACCCTCTCCAGAACTTTCATGCAGTCTGACAGGAGTTTGATAAGTCTTTACTGCCCACAGTTGTGGATGTCCCCTTTTTTCTTGTACATTAGAATGAGTATGCTTATTCTCCAGTTATCTGGGATATGCTTTTCTCTCCACATTGCTTTGAGTACCCTCGAGCCATTTCTCCCCTATCTCACCCAGCATTTTTATCATATCTACCGTAACATCATCTGAGCCTGCTGCTTTCCCCGACTTCATTTTCTTTAGTGCTTTTCTTACTTGTATGGTGGGGTCCTCCTCTTCTCTCATTATAAACTGTGTCTGGGGCATTACAGCGTCTGTGGATTTTCTTCATTCAGAAGCTGTGGGAAGTACTCCTTTCATCTACTTTTGATGTCCTGTGGACTGGTGAGCAGGTTGCTGCTGGCATCCCTTATGAAGGATGTCTATTTTATTTATCTTTCTCTCTCTGCCTTGCAACCTCTTATAGTTTTTGTGCCACGTACTTGAGTCACTTTGCAGAAACTGGTAGAGTGCCGCAATGCACTGTTCTTTGGTATTGCAACTCCTTTCTTAGCTTCTTTGTTAGCCAATCAGTATTACTTCTAGCCTAGTCCATCTTTTCTGTCTCTCACTTTTCTGTGCACTCCATTTCTTTTGATGTCTTCCTGGACTTCTGCATTCCACCACCATCTGTCTTTATGTACCTTATTTCCATGCCTGGTTCGACCCCATATTTGTCCTGTAGTCCTCACACATGCTGTTTTGAGGTCCTGCCATTCTTCAAATAACACAGTTGTTCCAAAAAGAAAGCAGGACCTCCATCCCACCCAAAGAACAAAGAGCAGTCAAATTAAGGTAGAATGCCTATGTAAGGGACTTTACCCCCCCAACCCAACCATCCATCCACGCCCTCCACCCTAATAGTCATTTACCTTCCAGAAAATCTGAATCTCTGTTTCTCTCTTTCTCAAGAGATTGTTCCAGACAAATGGGTTCTGAGGCTGATTCAGCAAGGCTACAAGTGGTAGTGGGAAGAAGTCTCTCCTTTCCAGGGAATTCTTCCATATCCACTTGACCAAACCTTTCTGTTTTTTTTTTCCTGTTTTACAACAGTTGCTGTTACAGGGTTTAATAGAAGCAGTTCTTCCTTCCCATTTGCTAAAAGGAATTTATTCAAGAATGTTTTTTGTGTGAAAGAAAAACTGCTTATAGACCAGTTGTGGATGATCTTTACCAAACCAGTAGTTGTAATGCCCAAGTTCAAAATGCTTTCGCATCAAAACCTGTTACCCCTTCTTCGTCTTTTCATTTTTTGTTTAGTAATCTTAGATTTTCCCATTCCTATTGATGCAGATTTCAGGCATTTAAGGGTGTCTGTGTCGTCTGTGTGTCTGTGTCGTCTGTGTGTCTGTGTCGTCTGTGTGTCTGTGTCGTCTGTGTGTCTGTGTCGTCTGTGTGTCTGTGTCTGTCTGTGTGTCTGTGTGTGTCTCTGTCTGTGTGTGTCTCTTGTGTGTGTCTGTGTGTGTGTCTCTGTGTGTCTCTGTGTGTGTCTCTGTCTGTCTGTGTGTCTGTCTGTCTGTGTGTGCATGTCTGTCTGTCTGTGTGTGCATGTCTGTCTGTCTGTGTGTGTATGTCTGTCTGTGTGTGTATGTCTGTCTGTGTGTGTATGTCTGTCTGTCTGTCTGTGCGTGTATGTCTCTGTCTGTGTATGTCTGTCTGTCTGTCTGTCTGTCCCTGGATCACATTATCAGTCCTGTCTTTTATCCTTTGGGGTATCCACTGAGGAGTGTTCACAAAGTGTTTAACTTGACATAGCCCATTGCAGGCTACAGGGTATCCAACTAATCTTTGTTAGAGTCTTATTCGTAGTGTCTGGAATCTTACAACGGTGAGAGATTTACACAGGCTGGGATTCCAGTAGAGCCATTCAGAAGTGTTTTTTTGACTCCATTACACAGGATTGTGTTCCTTGGGTGCCTGCCAAACACCTTAGCACAGAGAGCGTTTTCTTCCACAGGAAAAAAATAGAGCTGTTATTTAGATGTATTCCAGGGATTTTCTTTTGAAAATCAACTTCATTTATTGTGAGGGAGTACCTCGTGATTGTGGGTCTCATGACATCTGTGCTTCATGATACTTGCATGACTCCACATGAAAAAGATACAATGACATCTGAAGTCTTTTTGGTCACAGTACCATCACCCATATTTTCAAATTCCAATTCTAGGATTTGTAAGAAGAGAAATCACTTGATGGGAGGCATCAAATATCCTTGAATCCAGGTCTCCCTTTCTTCCCACCAGCTCCAAAGCAGTCAGTCACCGTAGACATTTTAGAATTTGCATTGAAAGCAGTGCCAACAGAAGATGAAAATGCAAGGGATTTAAAACAACAAAGACTGACCCAAGCACAAACATTAGCGATGCTTGCTGTTATCAAGCCACTCAACTGTCTGAATTACATATGGTCCCTGGGCCTCTTCAAGTAGTTCTAGACACCACCACAGTGATGTGATACATTAACGAGCAAGGGGAAACCAAATCTTGCTCCCTATCCAGACTATCCATTTTAGCATGGGATATAGTTTTACAGCACAATTTTTACACTACTGTTATCTTGTATTATAATGGAGCAGAACTGTGTAGCAGATGAGCTTGTAAGATCATTGTGGTGACTCACTTCTTGCTCAGGCAACAGTGGATGTTCATCGTGTTTCACTGTTGCAGTCATTACTCTTGGGTTATCCTGCTGGCAGGCTACCCTCAGTCAGCCAGAATTCCAAAGTCTAGGTCCGGCATCGGTTGCTGTCACCTCTTCCCTGACATCAGTGCGCCAAGGGTATAAAAGATGCAGCCGACGCCATTTTCTTCAGTCTTTCTTGCAACGCGGTGCCCGAAGCAAAAGCAGTTCGCAAGTGCCGATCGGCCGACTCCTGAGATTTTCGAATCCGAATTTCAGAACCAAAGTCTTCATTAAAGCTAAGCACCCTGTTGGGGAAACTTTTTTCTTGCTCCAGACCGGTCTGGAAAAGTTAACAATTGTATTTCTTGTGGGAAGCAAATACCTCATAAGAATTTTCATTCTTACTGTATTCCTTGCCTAGGCCCTGATCACAACGTTGCTAGCTGTCGGTTTTCTGCTAGATTTAACCAACGCACTATTAAGTGTCGGTTCGATTTTGCATTTCATTACTTTGGCTGAAGATTTAATTATATTATGCTGTCGGACCAGCTGACAACTGGAGTTTACAAAAAACGCAAGGACAAGGAAAAGGATAGGCATCCAAGGTCCAAAACTGACGACGAGACCTCTTCTAGGCCAGTCGCCAGTTCTCAGTGAGGCGCTTTCGCAGCCCCTGGCACCCACTACCTCAGAGCCACAGGCCGCTACCGACTCCCAGGTGGAGCCAACTGGGCCTCTGGATACTCAAGGTTAATGGACACTCAGAGATCATTCCCTCAGATGGATCCGGAGCCACTGAGCAGGCATCGGCTTCTGAGGGTGTCTTCAGACCTATACAACTATATATTAAGCCATCTTCAGCTTCAAAGACTAAAGCAGCTTTAAAGACAAAGAAACAAGTACAGCATTCTCCTACTCAGACTTCCATGCCTAAAAAACAGATGCTCAAAATGGCTGAAGACCTAATTACTTTGATCAGGGGCTCCCATCCCCCTCCTGATAAGAGGCCTAGGAAAGAGACAGAGTATGATTCTTCTGATCAGGTTTCTATTTCCTCTGATTCCTCTTCTGAACAAGATTACTCCATGCTTCCCTATGAGGATTCTGATGCTGAAGAATCCATTCCTTCAGCCTCTCCTGAGGATTATTCTTTTGATAAACCTTGCATACTATGAGGGAGCATTTCCACTGGGAGAGCCAAGATTACTCTGAATCTAAGAAAAGACTCAGGGACTTTCTGCTACTTCCTCAGCACAGGCCCCTTGCTATTCCACCTGTTCTAGACATTGTAGATGATTTTTTTTCAGAGTCTGGACTGTCCCCTGACTCTCTACCCCCTGCACCTGCTAAGCCAGACAGATACTACAGGGTCCCGGATTCTCATAAATTCCTATGCAAAAACCCCACTGCTGACCCAGAAAGTATATCTCAGGGTCCCAAAGGGGTTAAAGCTTCCACTGCAAAAAACCCTGTCCCCATCTGATAGGGATTCTAGGGCGCTAGACAGATGGGGGGAAAAAGTCTACACTTCTGCTACCCTGGCTGTGGGGGCTTTAAATTGTAAGTTTCATATGCTTAAATATCAGCAATATTTAATGTCACTAAAACAGAAATTGTTGACAAATACTGAATATTCAGAGAACAAGGAATTGCAGGATTTATTGCATGCAGCTGAACAAGTAGGAAAACATACTTTGCAATGTGGTTATGATTCACTGGAGGCCTCTTGCAGGGCTGCTGTTACAGGTTCTGTTATTAGAAGGCATGCTTGGTTAAAGGAACAGAATCTGCCTGATAATGTTAAAGCAAAATTATTAGATGCACCATTACAATATGATACTTTGTTTGGTACTAAAGCAGAAGAGGTGTTGAAAAAAATGGAGAATAAAGCCAAATCCATGCAGACAGTGAAGGATTTCTTACAGGTACAGCCACCCAGGTTTAGCAGGAAGTGGCCTTCTAAAAATTGGTCCTTTCCAGTGTCAGACCGACCTCAAAGAGGAAGATACAGGCGTCCCAGAGGCAGATCTCAGCCCTAAGGCTCATACAGGTCTAAACAATGGGCTGCTCCTACTTCCAAAAGCAGAGAAGACAAATCACAACCTTACAGGAAACAGTCCCAATGACTTTCCTCTACCAGATCCAAGCACTTTTCTTTTGACAGCCCCCTTAGGGGTAAAACTGGCACTTTTTTCATCAAATTGGCAAATGGTTACCCAAGACAAATGGGTCCTGAACATAGTGTCCCAAGGCTACAGGTTCCATTTTCACACTCTACCAAAGTCAAAGGGTATGCCAAACCTGCCACACAATCAATGGGCAGAGGCACAAAAACAAATTACAGCCCTCATGGACATGAGGGCCATTCAGCAAGTACCACAACAAGAGCAGGGGCAAGGATTTTACTCCAGACTATTCCTAGTACCCAGAAAGGACAAAACCTGGAGACCAATACTGGACCTGTCTATACTAAATACGTTTCTGGAAGTTCCAAAATTCAAGATGTGGACTCTACAGCAGCTACTGCCCATGCTGGGCAAAAAGGCTTGGCTCGTAACTTTAGACCTAAAAGAGGCATACCTGCATGTCCCAATCAGACAGTCTTGCAGAAGATACCTCAGATTCATAGCTGGCTCAATGCATTACCAATTCTCTGCACTGCCCTTTGGCTTATCTACTGCGCCCAAGGTCTTTACAAAATGCCTGGAACCAGTAATTGCGTTTTGCAGACAAAAAGGAATTCAAATATATCCTTACTTGGACAACTGCCTAATTCAAGCAGAGAACAAAGACACTCTTCTAAAGCATCTGGTGTTTGTAAAAAGATTACTAATTGGCCTAGGGTACACAGTAAATGAAAAGAAATCAAAACTAGTACCCTCTCGAGATAATATTCCAGGGTGCAAGCTTAAATACAACTGCCCAGATGGCTTATCTCACGCCAGACAAGCAAAAGCAACTGACTACTTATTTCAAAAAATTGGCAACAAAAACCCACTTATCTGCAAGGAAATTCCTGCAGGCCCTGAGTTTCATGGCATCCTGCATTCTACTAATTCCATATGCCAGACTGCATATGAGGAAACTACAATGGTATCTAAAAAGTGTTTGGACTCAACATTGCCACAGCCTGGTGACAGTGATTGCACTCATTCCCTGCCTACAACAGGAGTTTCAATGGTGGGCAGAAGCCTGTCACTACAACGAGGGTCTGCCATTCAGTTTCCGCACAGCCAGACAGACACTGACGACGGATGCATCAGATTATGCCTGGGAGGTCCATATGGCAGGAAAAATGTATTCAGGGCACATGGCCTGCAAACCAGATGCATCTTCACATCAGTCAAAAAGAGATGCTAGCTGTTCAAAATGCCCTGACAGCTTTCAAGGGTCTGCTTCATCCAGGACAGTTACTGATAAAGGCAGACAACACTACGGTCATGTGGTACATAAACAAGCAGGGAGGTACACATTCCTACCCCCTCTGCAGACAAGCAATGACCTTATGGGACACAGCATTGGTTCTTCAAGTTCACCTGCAAGCACAATTCCTGCCAGGAAAAACAAATACTCTGGCAGACGAACTAAGCAGGTACCTCATGGATCCCCATGAATGGAAACTGGATCCACAAGTCTTCAGCATGATAATAAGGAAATGGGGATGCCCAGACATAGATCTATTTGCCTCTCCTCACAGCTGCCAATTGCAGAGATTTTGCACAAGGATTTATCACAAGCAAGGATGGAAAGTGGACGCCCTATCATTCAGCTGGAAAAATTTAACAGTATATGCTTTTCCCCCACTGCCTCTCCTTCCCAGAGTACTCCTAAAGGTCAGACAAGAGAAGCCAAAAATTATTCTGATTGCAACAGACTGGACACGCCAGCACTGGTACCCAATCCTAGAGAGCTTGTCTCAAGGTCCAGCATGGATTTTGCCTCGGACTTCTCACTTGCTGACCCAACAAAAAAATCAGATCCTGCACAGCCAACTTAGGACCTTAAATCTGGCAGCATGGCGGATAATGTAGCCATTCTGAACCACTCCTCTTTCAAAAGCTGTTATGGATGCCATCTTGGAGGCCAGGAGACCCAGTACCAGAAAATCTTATACAGAAAAATGGAAGAGATTCTGTGCTTGGAACCAGGAGCAAGGCATTGACAGGTGTGTGCCAAATATCCCTCAGAATTTACAATACCTGAGATGCCGAACAAAGGCCTTTCTTTCTCATCAATTAAGATTCACGCCTCTGCCATTTCAGCCCATTACAATATGAATCCACCTATTTTTTCTCATCCTTTAATAAGGCAGTACCTCAGAGGGGCCAAAAACATTAGGCCTCCAAGGAGAGCACCAATTCTGGCCTGGGACCTCAATTATGTTTTGGAAAAAACTCACACTGCCTCCTTTCGAGCCAGCATCAACAGCAGATATAAAATTCTTATCCTGGAAAACAGCTCTGCTCCTAGCTATAACATCTGCAAGGCGAGTCTTGGAGTTACAAGCACTCATGGCTGTGGGAACCTTTCATCATTTTTCATCCAGACAGGGTTTCTTTGAGGACAAACCCTACATTTATGCCTAAGGTGGTGTCCAGTGTGGCCCTCAACCAAGCCATTCACTTGCCTACCTTTTATCCAAATCCACAGAACAAGGGTGAGAAAATTCTCCATTCTTTGGACATACATAGACAGTTACGCTTCTACTTGGACAGAGCTAAAGCCTTCAGAAAGACTGAGCAACTTTTAGTGTCTTATGCTGCAGGATCACAAGGAAAGGCTATCTCAAAACATACTATTTCTAAATGGATAGGCCATTGCATCCGTTTCTGCTGTTTTCAACATGGCAAATCAGTGCCTAAGGGCATTAGGCCTCATTCCACCAGAGCAGCAGCCTTCCTCAGAGGAGTACCAACCAAAGATATCTTAGAGGCTGCAACTTGGAGTTCAGTGCACACCTTCACAAAGCACTACCACTTACCTCTTTACTCTAAATCCAGAGCAGGCTTTGCCACTGCAGTTCTGCAGGGCCTCATAGCCTCTCCTAATCCTATTTAGCCCAGCCACCCAACCTCAGCTTTGTGATTCTACCCAAGAGTAATGACTGCAACAGTGAAACATGATGAACATAGTACAGTTGTGTAACTACCATAAATGTAGATGTTCGAGTGTATTCACTGTTGCAGTCCAGGTTACCCACCCACCATCCCCCTTGTCTTTGCTGGGACTTATCTACACTCCTCTATCCTATACAACCTTTTTGGTGTATTTGCTTGTAGATGAAGGAAATGTTTTTGTGCATGCATTTCTTATTGGCATATTTTTCAGCCTATCATTTGGGGGCACCTGACATCTGGGGCAAGAAAAACTGAAGAAAATGGCGTTGGCTGCATCTTTTATACCCCTGGTGCACTGACGTCAGGGAAGAGGCAACAGCAACCGACGCCGGACCTAGACTTTGGAATTCTGGCCAACTGAGGGTAGTCTGCCAGCAGGATAACCCAATAATAATGACTGCAACAGTGAATACACTCTAACATCTACATTTATGGTAGGTACACAACTGTACTTTCTGCCTTCTTTTGGCATTGCCCAGGGGCAATTACCACAAGCTTCCTCACAGACTGGATCTAGTCATATAAGAACAGGAGTGATTGATGCATTCTGCCCCCAAACAACTTAAACTGACTGGATGATGGGGTCTTAATACCATTTAGGTACATGTTTACTGAAGGTGTGCAGTGTGGTACTAATGGAGAGACGAAGGCATGCTACTATAAATCATATATAAGCATATGGAAAAGGTTTTGTAGTTGGTGCCAACAACACCCATTCAAGCCTAGTGTGTCTCTGGTTTTGCAAAATGTGCGAGTTACTTTCTTATGGCCTGTCTTACTACTGTGTCAAGTATCATTTGTTGGCCATTT
This sequence comes from Protopterus annectens, assembly GCF_019279795.1. Classification (NCBI taxonomy): domain Eukaryota; kingdom Metazoa; phylum Chordata; order Ceratodontiformes; family Protopteridae; genus Protopterus; species Protopterus annectens. The sequence continues at coordinate 652,378,808 of NC_056750.1, forward strand.
CAGCATGTCTGCCCATGGAACTCCCTCTTTCACTTCATTCTCCTGTCAAAATATTTTAAAAAGGGGTATTATATAAGTGACCTCAGAGAAAAGTGGTGGTTGTTTTGTGGAATCTTAATTTTGTGTTAGACAACCTAACACATGATCCATTTGAACCAGCTCATCTGGTTGACTTGAGATTCTTAACATGGAAAACAGCTTTACTGATTGCTCTGAGCTCTGCATGAAGAGTGTCTAAGCTGCAAGCTCTTCTGCTGCATCAGCAATACCTCATTTTCCACAGAGTTAGGGTTTCTTTGAAAACTAATCCTTTCTTTATGCCTAGAGTCATTTTCAGGTTTACTTTAGACCAAACTGTCCATCTCCCTATGTTCTTTTCTGAAACCAAAAATGACGGAGAAAGGATACTTAGTACCTTGGATGTCCACAGACCACTTTTATACTATTTTGACAAAACAAAATATTTCAGAACTTGCAATCACTTCATTTTTTGTGAAAGTAAGAAGGGACAGCCTGTGTCAAAGCAGACTGTTTCCAAATGGTTGTTAAGGACAGGTACCTATTGTTGTTCCCATCACAGCAAAACTGTTTCAGGCAGGGTCAAGGCGCACACTGCCAGGGCTTTGGATTCATCTCTGGCTTTGTGGAAAATATTGGACTAAAAGTATTCTAGAAGCAGCAACTTGCTCCTTTGCACATGTTTTTACAAAGAACTAAAAGCTAGATTCCTTCTCCAGATCTAGATCAGACTTAGCTAGGACCTTTCTCCAGGGGCTCTTGGACCCTTAACCTTTCACTTCGCAGATGTTATAAACTGAGCAAATCTAGCCCTACAGCTTAGGCTACTACAGCAGTGATTACTGTGATGAACATAGTACAGTTGTGTAAGTAATCTTTCCATAACAGTAGATGTTTGAATGATCACTGCTACAGTAGCTACTCCCTCCCACCACCTCCCTTGTTTTGTGGTGTGTTTCTGTATGATATGGTGTGGACATTTGATGATTTTTGTTATTCCTAGCAATATGCATTCAGGGCTTAGTATCCCTCTGTCATTTGGCATGAAAGCTCTGAAGAGCTAGGTGATCAAATGCTGTCTTGTCCGCTTGATTGGATGCCTGGAAGGTGCTCTGAAGCTTGAGAAACTGGACTGCTTGTTGTATCCTTAGCAGGATGTAACCCATATAGCTTAGGCTACTGCACTACTGACGTCTGAAATATGTGACCTGGAAAACAGCACTGTCAATGGCTGTCAGCTGGAGGGATTTCTGAATGTCAAATCTGTTTTGTTTGTAGTAGCCTTCTTTTATGCCTAACGTAACAGAATTGGCTTTAAACATGCAGTTCAGTTGCCTTTATTCTTCCATAATTAAGGGAAGTTCTTATTGCAACTGGTATACTACCTGCATAAAACCAGCTATCTTTTTGTTTCCTTTGCTTATAAGGAGGGCAGCACTGTCACTAAACACAGCATTTCAAAATGGCTATCTCTATTTCCTCCTGGTAGTCCACCTACAGAAAAGCCATAGATGAGCAAGTCAGACTACAGTCTTCTAGGGCTACATCTTGCTGTACAGCCTTCATTAGATGTATTGGTACACATCTTCTTGGACGCAGTTGTCTCCTCTCCATTCCATACATTTTCTAAACATTATAGTCTGGACATCCTATATTCAAGGACAGGGTAAGCTTCATCATTGCTTTTCTTCAAGGCCTCCTGCAGTTTGCTCAGGGAAATGGCAAACTTTAAACAAAGTAAGAAAACTTTGGGGGACTTTTCCAAAAGTTTATTGTGCAGTGATCCATAAGAATAGCATTCCATAGTTGTGTGATTAAGTTACCATAACAGCGGATGTGTGAAGAGAAACAGTGTTGAAACTCTTAGGGAAGTTGTTCATTTTTCACAGTAAAATAATACAGGCTTTTTACCCTTTGTCCATCCATCCTTGTGTGTTTGTGGACATGATTAGGGCAGGGTTGGAGCCAGGTTTTTTTGTCCCCTTCCATCACTAAAGGAAGTGGTTACTTATTGGAGGAATAGAAAAGCAAAGAGTCCAAACTGTTGGGCAATAATGGATTAGCTGTATTATGTAGTGAAACAAACATGAGAGTACAAGTCAAAGTTTTAAAAAACAAAAAAAAAAAAAAAAAAAAACATTCACTATGTAACTAAATAGTCAGATCTACAACAAAAACTGGTTAACAAAAGAAGAGTATAGGTATAGAAACATTTTAGGTACTGTGTGTGCATTGGTTGCGTAGAGCATGGTCTGTAGAAGCAAACTAAAAAGTGCTAAGACTGATTATTTTGATACCTGTATCAAAAGTGAAACTGTTAAGGAGCAGTAAAAACATGTTAAGGCATACAAGTAAAAGTTAAGGAGATAGTTAAAGGTGTATAATTAAAGCTAATTTTACTGGGCAAGATAAGATTCATAAGCAGCCAGTTTGTCTTCCTGTACAGCTCAGTACAGTGAAATTACTGATAAAACAACTAGATTGGACTTCCAAGATGGCTGAATATTGAGTGTGCATCTTGACTCTTGCTCTTCCACTGTGAAAACAAACTCAACAGAGAAGGGCAGTAGACTTTTATGTTCATGGGTAAATTTCAATACCTGGCTAGCAAGTGTTACTGCCTGGATGCCAGGAAAAAAGAAATACAGAGCACCTGGATAACTCCGCTACAGAAAGTGAGGAAGAAACACTGATTGCGGAAAGTTCTACAGCTGTTCAGCAAAAAGCAGTGCAATCTTCAGACATGACTTCCAGCAGTCTACAAGAATATATAAGACAACTGCACACAGACCTGGTTAAACTAAACAAAACACTGATGGAGTACATCAACACAAACAACAAAATGCTGGAAAAAATGGAAATAGCTTTAAACAGATGTTCAGATGAGGTAATAAAGCTACAAATTTCTGAGGTTGAAATAAAGAAAAGGCTGGCTAAATGAGACTGCTCAGGAAGAGGTGTTTTTTTTAAAAAAATAATATCATTAGACAAAGCATGCAAGGAAAACCTGATATTTTCAGCTATACCAGAGAAACTGGAAGAAACGGACTTAATTTTATGAAAGCACAAATAAGGAACTGGACTGGTATTCCACAGCAGGAGAAGACAGATGAAAGGGCACACTGTGTGTATGCTCTTAATCTGTCTATGAGAAAGCAACCAAGACCTTTAATTGTATAGATGCATTCCTACCAGCAGAAGGAGTTGATTCTGACAAAACTGTGCTAGAAGGACAACATTTCTAAAAGTGGGAGACAGTAGAGTGTTTGTGGAGAACAATTACTCATTGTACACCAGGCAAAAGAGGAGTAAATTCATTCCATTCTTCAGGGAATGTTGAGATGCAGGTGTGAGATTCAAACTGCCATACCCAGCTGTCTCCAAGATATTCTTCCCTGGAGGGACGACATTTGTTGAAGTACATGCTAAGGAGGAAATACTAAAGTTTGTTCAACAAAAAGTGAAGTGTAAAACGGGAAGAGATTCTACTGCTTGTTCTCCTGGTGCTAGACTACGGAGAGACTGTAACTGTGAAACTTTTCCACTGTTTCAACTGAAAATGTTGGAGAGAAGAAAGGGAGGAGCACAAGAGTTGATTAGAAGAATCGAGAGTACATTGAAAAAGAATCGGAGAGAGGATTTGGAAGTTGGAGATGAACACTAGTAAAACTAGTAACTTAACATGGGATTACAATGCAGTAATTATAGTTGTGAAATATTACAGTTAAAAGCGACAAACTACTAGATAACGAGAGCGAAAAGCCACCAGCCGGATTTAAAATATAAATTATTTTATTTGAAACAACAAACTTGTAACTAGACAGACTTTAACATTAACAATTGAATAATTTCACCTAAACAAACAATAAAAGTAAGCGCTTTCATTTAAAAATTTTTTAACTTCATCAGACAATCAGTTAAATTACATCACTTCCTTATATAAGCTTCTCTTTTTACAAAAAATCCCACTCACATGGCTCATACAAAATGAGCATGCCCAGTAGTGAGAAATTGACTGTTTAGAAATGTTTTACCTTCCCTCATATTTACGTTAATAAAAGTTCGTATATTACAATAAAATTTATAATTTAAACTTCCTATAAGCATTTACCCATATACGGGATAGCTGATACCATTAATGTGTAACATTAAATAAACTATTTTAAATCTTTATTTCAGTAATACGAATAACAATGAAAATTATGAATAAATGTAAAATCTATGTAAGAAAACTTATATCAGCCTACTTGAAAATAGAAACTCAATTAAAATGGACCACTATATAATTTGTTTTAAAACCTTATTAAATTATTTAATACTATACAAAAATATATATTTGTTTTTTTAAAAAAATAATAATAAATATATATATATATAAAAATATTTAAGTTTTTCACCATTCAAAAATTACATAAAACATATTAAAATTATATATATGCATATATGTATATATTATATATTAAATATATCTCAGCCATTTCCATTAATTTTCATCCATTATCTTGTAAATCCCCACCTATTCTAATTAATATATATAATTATTACTGATATAAACTAACAAAATTAAAGTTTATAATGCTCATTATTAAAAAATGTTTTTGTAATATTTATATATAGATAAAAATCAATGTATCCATTACATTTTATATAAGATCTAAATATCAAATATAAAAATTAATTATTAATCTTTGATTTTCTTTCTATTTAATGCCTTTAATTTAAGTATTGGTGCTATGGTACTTCTTTCATTAATGCCAGGCCATGTATCTGCTTGTAGTTTAATTTGCCATTGTAATTCTCTTTGTTCGAGTATTAGGCCCCAAGGGGTTTTATCTTTTATCTCTACTTGATCTATAATAGTAAAATAAAACTGATGATTATTATACTCACTAATATGCTTCGCTAAAGCATTATTCACTTTATTTTTCTTAATTGCATATTCGTGTTCATAAATTCTTTGAGATAAAGCCCTCTCTGTTTTGCCTACATAGAATGAGGTACATGAGTCACACATGGCTAAATAAACTACAGCTTTTGACCTACAATTATATTTATTTTTTAAAAAAAATATTTTATTTCTTACATAAAAACTCTGCCCAAGGTTGATTTTATGGCACCAGTTACAGGCACCACACTTATGCATTCCATTCATTACCTTTTTATTTACGTTTTGGGTATTTGATCTTAATAAATCTTTAAAACTTTTCCCTTTTCTATATACAATTTTAGAGAAATCATCTGTGTGTTTTTTTACACTGGGGGTCATCCATTAAAAAACCCCAGTTATTCATAAATATTTCCCTTATTATTTGGTATTCTTGCGTAAAAGTAATAATCAATGCTTTTGTAAATTCATTATCATTTTCATTTTGCAACATTAAATTATTATTAATTATGGGATATTTTACAGTTTCTATTTTAAAAATAGTTGTATTTAGATCTCCATTGTCCAAATTATTAACATTCATATTAAGCCCCTTTAAAATTGGGCAGAAGTGACCATTTATTCTCTTTTGTGTTACTTCAGTAATCAATTTATCAATTAATATGGGTGGATAATTTTTGTTAAACATGTTTCGTAAAAAGTTACACTCTATTTGAAATTCAGCAAAATTAGTAATCATTTGGGCGGCTCTTACAAGCTGCCCTTTTACAACTGATTTTTTTCTGATGTTCCGGGTGTGCACTACAATAATGGAGAAAACTATTGGAATATGATTCTTTCCTATGAATTAATGAAATATAAGTTTTATTTTCATAATCTTTAATTAGATTAATATCTAAATAATTGATATTATTATTACTTGTATTCCATGTAAATTTAAAAAAAGAAGTGGTTTCATTAATATAAGTTAAAAATTCATTTAAAATATCTATATTACTATTCCAAATAAGGCTGATATCATCTTGAAAGCAGTGATAGGATTTAATAAATACCTGATATTTGCTATTAAATATGTATTTTTTCTCCCAATACGCCATTACTAGATTCGCGTATGTGCCTCCACATGGTGAACCCAT